>NC_059264.1:2201582-2274082 GCF_017591435.1 Portunus trituberculatus | reverse complement strand
AGAGAGAGAGAGAGAGAGAGAGAGAGAGAGAGAGAGAGAGAGAGAGAGAGAGCGTGTGAAAAATTTGCATATTCTCTCACGCAAGTACATAAAACTAAGCGAACAGAAGAAGAAGAAGAAGAAGAAGGAGGAGGAGGAGGAGGAGGAGGAGAAGAAGAAGACAAGTAGGAAGAAGAGGAGGAGGAGGAGGAGGTACAGGAAAAAAGAAGAAGGAGAAAAGAGAAGGATAAGAAAGAAGAAGAAGAAGAAGAAGAAGAAGAAAAGAAAGAAGAAGAAAAAGAAAGAAGAAGAATACGAAAAAGAAAAAAAAGAAAGAATAAGGAAGAAAAGAGAAGAAAAAAAGAAGAAGAAGGAAGAGGAGAAGAAGAAGAAGAAGAAGAAGAAGAAGAAGTTTATTTATTTATTTATTTATTTATTTATTTATTTATTTATTTATTTATGCATTTTATTTTATGTGTGTGAGCAGTTTAATCTCTCTCTCTCTCTCTCTCTCTCTCTCTCTCTCTCTCTCTCTCTCTCTTTCTAGGTCGACAAATCAATCTGACTTAAAAAAAAAGTGAAAAAGAAAGGAGAGAGAGAGAGAGAGAGAGAGAGAGAGAGAGAGAGAGAGACTGGTAATTGGAAAGGGAAAAAAGAAAAAAAGAAAGAAAAAGAAGGAAAATAAACAAAAAGACGAGGAATTGTTGGAAAGTGTCCCCCCCCTCTCTTTCTCTCTCTCTCTCTCTCTCTCTCTCTCTCTCTCTCTCTCTCTCTCTCTCTCTCTCGTTGTGATGAAAAGAATTGGATAAAAGTGGAGAGAGAGAGAGAGAGAGAGAGAGAGAGAGAGAGAGAGAGAGAGAGAGAGAGAGAGAGATAAAATAAATGAAGATAAAAAGACTAAAAAAAGAAAAAGAAAAGAAAATGGAAGAGGAAAAATAGAAGAAAAAAAAACACACACACAGAGAGAGAGAGAGAGAGAGAGAGAGAGAGAGAGAGAGAGAGAGAGAGAGAGAGAGAGAGAGATAAGCAGGCAATCGAACTCTCCCAATCCAAATGAGATGGTGTCCCCTTAAATTTAAAGAGAAAACGAAATGCCAGCTCAGAGAGAGAGAGAGAGAGAGAGAGAGAGAGAGAGAGAGAGAGAGAAAAGGAAGAGAAATGAGAGAATAGGAAGAAGAAAAATGAAATGAGAAGAGGGTAAGAGATGAAAGAGAGAGAGAGAGAGAGAGAGAGAGAGAGAGAGAGAGAGAGAGAGAGAGAGAGAGAGAGAGAGAGAGAGCGGCTGTAACTATAAAAAATGATATCCTGTTTTGGTGAATTGTCTTGTTATTTCACTCGCGATTCAGGAAAAAAAGGAAAAAAAAGAGGAAAATAACAAGAGGGAAAAAAATAAGTAGCTTTCATTTTCTTTCTTTTCCTTTTCCGTTTTTCTTTTCTTTTCTTTTTTTTTGTTTTGTTTGTTTATCGTGTTTGTTAATTTGAGAAGTGGAGGAATATTGTTTTTTTTGTCCTCTCTCTCTCTCTCTCTCTCTCTCTCTCTCTCTCTCTCTCTGTATTCTTTCTCATTATCTTTTATCTCCTTTTTTTCTCTCGTTTCTTTTGTTCTCTCTTTCTTATTTCTCTTTCTGTTTCCCTCTTTATCTTCTCCTTCTTTTCCTCCTCTTTCTCTTTTTTTTCTCTTATTATTTTCTTTTTCTCTTTTCTCTTATTATTTTCTTTTTCTCTCTTTTCTCATTTTATTCTCTTTATCTCTCTTCCCTTTTCTCTCTTTTCTTTTTTTACTTTTCTCTTTCTCTTTTTTCCATTTTCTTTTCTTTCTTTGTCTTTATTCTTTATTTCTTCTTTTTCCTCCTTTTTCTCTCTATCTTTTTTTCTCTTTATTTCCTTCTTTCTCCCTTTTCCTCTCTTTCTCTCCTGTTTCCCTCCTTTATCACACATTTTCTCTTTTCACTGACTTTCATCTCTCTTTCTCTCTCTCTCTCTCTCTCTTTAATCGTTTTCTTTATTCAAATCGTCGTTTTCTTTTTCTTTTTCTTTTTCTTTCATTCTTTTCTTTTCCTTCTATTTCCTTCTTTTCTCTTATTTATTTGGCATTATTGCTATCACTCTCTTTATCAATTATTCTCTCGTGTTTCTTTCTTTCTTTCTTTTTTTTCTTTCTCTTTTTTTCTCTTTGCTAAAAAAAATATTATCGTGTTTATATTTTTTTCCAGAGAGAGAGAGAGAGAGAGAGAGAGAGAGAGAGAGAGAGAGAGAGAGAGAGAGGAAATGAACAGGTAATGGAGACAGGAAGAGAAGAGGGAAGAGAGGAATAGATAAAGAGAAAGAAAGAAAGGGAAGAATAAAGAGAGGGAATAGAAGAGAAGGGAAAAGTGAGAAAATAAAGAAAGTAGGAAAGGAAAGAGAAATAAAGACAGGAAGAGGAAAGAAAAAAGGAGAACTAGACAGACAGACAGACAGACAGACAGACAGACAGACAGACAGACAGACAGACAGAATAACACACCTTTCCACTCCCACATACATCAACGAACAAACACATGAACAAGCAAACAAATAAATAGATAAATAAGGAAAGAAAAACAGAATAGCATAGTTTTCCGGCACTCGTTTTCTATGATCGTATTTTTTCACACATAGATGGCGCTGCTCCTCCGTCACTGCCTCAATGTTGCATGCTGGGAATTTATGGTGGGCTGTGACATTGCTCCGCTTCTCTGTGTGTCTGTCTGTCTGTGTGTGTGTGTGTGTGTGTGTGTTATTGTTTTATTGTTTTATTTATTTTTTTTTTTTTCGTTTGTTATGACACAAATATTTCAGTTTTTTGCTTTGTTTTTATTGGGGGAATCTTTGTCTCTCTCTCTCTCTCTCTCTCTCTCTCTCTCTCTCGTTTCTTTTTCTTTATGATGTTTTAAGATTTATCGTGTCTCAGTAACTTTCCGGTGTGTGTGTGTGTGTGTGTGTGTGTGTGTGTGTGTGTGTGTGTGTGTGTGTGTGTGTGTAATAATAATAATAATAATAATAATAATAATAATAATGATGATGATGATGAGGAGGAGGAGGAGGAGGAGGAGGAGGAGGAGAAGAAGAAGAAGAAGAAGAAGAAGAAGAAGAAGAAGAAGAAGAAGAAGAAGAAGAAGAAGAAGAAGAAGAAGTAATGGTTTCTCAATACGAAAGGCAGCTTAGAGACTGAAGATATACATTGAAGGGCCACACATACTCAAAGCAAATAGACTTCTTGAGTGTATGCACATAATAATAATAATAATAATAATAATAATAATAATAATAATAATAATAAAAGCAATTCTATGAAGATAATAAAATAATACTAGTTGTAGAGTATACGCATAGAGTAAAGTAATAATAACAAGAGTGATAGAGTATAAGAAATATTCCTAACATCACAACTCCACCAGTTAGAGTTATCTGCTTCAATACTGGGACACATTTTTGCCTTGAGATTTACGTACGTACGATTAGACCATTTTATTCACATTAGGAAGAGTCTATGGAGGTCAGAAGATTATTGGCCATACTCCTCTCTATCTCAATTCCCCACATGAGTTCCTGAAGCTGTATAAAATCACCAAATAGTAAGCAGAATGAATATGGAAACACGTCATGGTACTGAAGGGGTCAAGAATGGCGTGTGATAGAGGTCATTATAAACCATGTCATTATGAACCAAAGAAGAGTTATAATGACATCTCAGGATTTTTTACTTAACCCCTTCAGTACCAGGACGCGTTTCTATACTCATTCTGGTGACTATTTGGTGATTTTATACAGCTTCAGAAACTCATGTGGGGGATTAAAATAGTAAAGACTGTGGCCATTAATCTTCCAACCTCCATAGACCTGTCATAATATCAATAAAATGGTCTAATGGTACCCAAAACTCAAGGTAGAAATGTGTCCTAGTATTGAAGGGGTTAAAATAGTGGAGACTGTGGCCATTAATCTTCTGACCACCATAGACCCTTCCTAATGTCAATAAAATGGTCTAATGATACCCAAAACTCAAGGTAGAAATGTGTCCTAGTACTGAAGGGATTAAAATAGTGAAGACTGTGGCCATTAATCTTCTGACCACCCTTCCTAATGTCAAAAAAATGGTCTAATGGTACCCAAACCTCAAGGTAGAAATGTGTCCCAGTATTGAAGGGGTTAAAATAGTGGAGACTATGGCCATTAATCTTCTGACCACCATAGACCCTTCCTAATGTCAATAAAATGGTCTAATGGTACCCAAAACTCAAGGTAGGAATGTGTCCTAGTACTGAAGGGATTAAAATAGTGGAGACTGTGGCCATTAATCTTCTGACCACCATAGACCCTTCCTAATGTCAAAAAAATGGTCTAATGGTACCCAAACCTCAAGGTAGAAATGTGTCCCAGTACTGAATGGGTTAAGGATCCAATAGAAACAAGAATCTGGGTGTGATAAAGTTGATTACGAATTGATAAGATTGATAACAGTAGGAACGGTGCTTGTCTTGTAACAGTCAATTGTGGGAGGTGGTTTAGGGACAAGCTTGTTATGGTGGCGGACTGCTTGTTGTGTGTGTGTGTGTGTGTGTGTGTGTGTGTGTGTGTGTGTGTGTGTGTGTGTGTGTGTGTGTGTGTGTCGATATCACTGAGTTACCTTCAGTTTGCAATATTTTACTTCATCTCTCCTCTCTCTATAAGTTTCATTGTCTC
Source organism: Portunus trituberculatus (assembly GCF_017591435.1). Taxonomy (NCBI): domain Eukaryota; kingdom Metazoa; phylum Arthropoda; class Malacostraca; order Decapoda; family Portunidae; genus Portunus; species Portunus trituberculatus. The sequence continues at coordinate 2,269,399 of NC_059264.1, read as the reverse complement.
TCTTTTTTTCGTCTATTTTTATCACTTTTTTTCATTCCTCTTCTCTAGTTTCACATTCTCTCATTTCTCTTCTATTTCTATCACTATTTTTTTCATTTCTCTCCTTTCTCTTCATTGTTCTTTAATTGTGTCTTCGTTTCATGTCATGTTTTTCATCGATCTAGTTTTCCTTTCATTTCACTTCTTTCATTTTCATCTCATTTCACTGTTTCTCTTCTTTTATCATCCATTTCATTTCTACATACCTTCGTTCTTCTTTTTCTTTTTTTTTTCTTTTCTCTTTTTTTTTTTTGTCATGTCAGTTTTCATTTAGCTATTTCTTCTTTCCGCATTTATTTTTCACATCTGTACTTTCATTTCTTCTCATTTCACTTTTTTTTTTTTTACTTTTTTCCCTATTTCTTCATTTCACATGGTTTTATTTTACATTTCCTTCATTTCATTTCCTTCATTTCATTTTATTTCTATCTTTCTTATTTCTTTCATTTTTATTTACATCTCTCTTCTCATTTTACGTTTTTTTCTTTCTTTCTTTCCTAATTCTTCATTCTACACTGTTTTATTACTACATCTTTTGTTTCCTTTCCTTCATTTCACTTTATTTTTTTCTTTCTTTTTCCTATTTTTTTTATTTTACAATTTTTTTATTTACATAGTTTCCTTTCCTTCATTTTTTCTTCTTCTAATCTCACACCTCCAGTTTCATTTCCTCTCTCTCACTATTCTTTTCAATCTCCCCCTTTTTTTTTTCAGCATTTATTTTCACGTCCCTTCATTAAAAACAGACCCCCCCCTCGCCCCCTGTCACGGCAAAGCATTCACAATAACTCACGGCTTTCAATTATTAAACTGCTTTTATTACTGCTATTACTATTATTGCTGCTGCTTCCATTATTATCATTATTTCGGCTCGTGCGTGAATGCGTGAGGCCAAAATCCAACCTGTGTTTTTTTAGCTTATAAATGTGGGATTAGTTTTAGGGGGATGGAAACGTAGAGAATTGATTTGCATATGTGTGTTTGTGTGTATCAGAGAGAGAGTGTGTGTGTGTGTGGAAGTGGTGGTGCTTGTGGTGCTGTGGTGCGTGTGGTGCGTGTGGTGCTGAGTCGAGAAATGATTTACACGAAGACAGGAGAGGATGTGACTTGCTAATGTAATGTTCCTACTTACGTCACGGGCAATAGAACTTAGAAACTTAATTAACTACGCGTGGGGACTCAAATTATGCACGTTCATGGGAGTGTTTAAGAGAATTGCAGGTTTGGAGACTGAGTTAGTGAAAAGGTTAAGTATGTCTATGTCAGTGATGGCAAAATAGATACCTTAACGATTTCATGAGTGGTTAGTATAGTCAAGTGTATTTAAGTGTATTTAAGTGTATTTAACCCCTTCAGTACCATAACGCTTTTTCATATTTATTCTGCTTAGTATCCGCTTTTTTTATACAGCGTCAGAAACTTGTGTAGGGGGATTGAAATAGTGAAGACTGTGGCCATTAATCTTCTGACCTCCATAGACCCTTCCTGATGTCAATTAAGTTGTGTAATCTTTCCCAAAACTCAAGGTAAAAATGTCTCCCAGTACTGAAGGGGTTAAAAGCTAGAGAAAATGGGAAACTTTAACCTAATGAATAGTTACTAGTTATTTCTACACACACACACACACACACACACACACACACACAGCAAGAAAGAAAACGGAAAGAGGACGAAGCAGCGGGGTGAAGTAGCAATAGTCGACACTAGACAGACGAGAGTGAGCCGCTGTGAGAGAAGGTCATCGCCAAACACACTGCAGACTCCTTCATCGCTGCCCTTCACGATCAGGAGCGAGACGAGGTGAGACAGCACGGCCCTGTATTAGTCACGTTAGCTTGAGGAAAAGTTTGTGGCTTTCTAGGGTGTTAATAGAAAGTACACGTCTAAGTTTGGTGTAACAAGCGTGACTGATAAGCTAGTTGAAGATTACGAGTCAGTGACTAAACGTATGACTGGTACTAAATTCGGTGACTAAAACGTGCAACTGATAAGCAAATTCAGTCGTGCTTTTGAGAGAAATAATCGGAGCTTTCACTGATAACCCGCTGCTCTTTTTGATAAGCCAATCCGCGCTCTCGTTAGACGCAGCGTAGAACAGTGATGGGTGAATGACGAAAGCTTGATGAAAAGTTATGGGTGAATGACGAAAGCTTGCTGGAAAGTGATGGGTGAATGACGAAAGCTTGATGGAAAGTGATGGGTGAATGACGAAAGCTTGATGGAAAGTGATGGGTGAATGATGAAAGCTTGCTGGAAAGTGATGGGTGAATGACGAAAGCTTGATGGAAAGTGATGGGTGAATGACGAAAGCTTGCTGGAAAGTGATGGGTGAATGACGAAAGCTTGCTGGAAAGTGATGGGTGAATGACGAAAGCTTGATGGAAAGTGATGGGTGAATGACGAAAGCTTGATGGAAAGTGATGGGTGAATGATGAAAGCTTGCTGGAAAGTGATGGGTGAATGACGAAAGCTTGATGGAAAGTGATGGGTGAATGACGAAAGCTTGATGAAAAGTTATGGGTGAATGACGAAAGCTTGATGGAAAGTGATGGGTGAATGACGAAAGCTTGATGGAAAGTGATGGATGAATGACGAAAGCTTGCTGGAAAATGATGGATGAATGACGAAAGCTTGATGGAAAGTGATGGGTGAATGACGAAAGCTTGATGGAAAGTGATGGCTGAATGACGAAAGCTTGATGGAAAGTGATGGGTGAATGACGAAAGCTTGATGGAAAGTGATGGGTGAATGACGAAAGCTTGATGGAATGTGATGGGTGAATGACGAAAGCTTGATGGAAAGTGATGGGTGAATGACGAAAGCTTGATGGAAAGTGATGGGTGAATGACGAAAGCTTGATGGAAAGTGATGGGTGAATGACGAAAGCTTGATGGAAAGTGATGGGTGAATGACGAAAGCTTGGTGGAAAGTGATGGGTGAATGATGAAAGCTTGATGGAAAGTGATGGGTGAATGACGAAAGCTTGGTGGAAAGTGATGGGTGAATGACGAAAGCTTGGTGGAAAGTGATGGGTGAATGACGAAAGCTTGGTGGAAAGTGATGGGTGAATGACGTAAGCTTGATGGAAAGTGATGGGTGAATGACGAAAGCTTGGTGGAAAGTGATGGGTGAATGATGAAAGCTTGATGGAAAGTGATGGGTGAATGACGAAAGCTTGGTGGAAAGTGATGGGTGAATGACGAAAGCTTGGTGGAAAGTGATGGGTGAATGACGAAAGCTTGATGGAAAGTGATGGGTGAATGACGAAAGCTTGGTGGAAAGTGATGGGTGAATGATGAAAGCTTGATGGAAAGTGATGGGTGAATGACGAAAGCTTGGTGGAAAGTGATGGGTGAATGACGAAAGCTTGGTGGAAAGTGATGGGTGAATGACGTAAGCTTGATGGAAAGTGATGGGTGAATGACGAAAGCTTGGTGGAAAGTGATGGGTGAATGATGAAAGCTTGATGGAAAGTGATGGGTGAATGACGAAAGCTTGATGGAAAGTGATGGGTGAATGACGAAAGCTTGCTGGAAAGTGATGGGTGAATGATGAAAGCTTGCTGGAAAGTGATGGGTGAATGACGAAAGCTTGATGGAAAGTGATGGGTGAATGACGTAAGCTTGCTGGAAAGTGATGGGTGAACGACGAGATTTTAACCCCTTCAATACTGAGAGACATTTTTACCTTGGGATTTGTGTACGATTAAACCATTGTGTTGACATAAGGAAGGGTCTATGGAGGTCAGAAGATTAATGCACAGATACTTCACTATTTCAATCCCCCACATGAGTATCTGAAGCTGTATAAAATTACCAAATAGTCAGCAGAATAAATGTGAAAACGTGTCATGGTGCTGAAGGGATTGATTCGAGTGTAGGGAAAGTTGATGCGTCAGAATAAGGTAACTTGAGTGATATAGAGTGTTCGTAGTGTTCTTGTGCATTCTTACGCGTTTCCAGATGTTAACCCCTTCAGTACTGGGACGCAATTTTACCTTTTGTGAGTGTGATAAGACCATTTTATTGAGGAAGTGTCTATGAAGGTCAGAAGATTAATGGCCACAGACTTCACTATTTTCATCCATCCCATAAGTTTCTGCAGCTGTATAAAATCACCAAATAGTCACCAGAATGAATACATAAAATTCATGGTACTGAAAGGGTTAAGGGTTAGTAAGAATAAGGTACGACTATCACTAAGACACGACACTTACACCACAGAACAAGTCAAACCACCACTGTATTACTTTAAATGGCACACCACGTACAAAAACACACGTAGATTCCACAGAACAAGTTAAACCACTATTTTATTTCACTTTGAATAGCGACTGACTTACGTACCACAGAACAATTAACCCCTTGAGTACCGTGACGCGTTTCCATATTCACTCAGCTTTACTATTTGGTGATTTTATACAGCTTCAGAAACTCATGTGGGGGATTGAAATACTTAAGACTCGCCCTATTAAGCTTCTGACCTTTATATACCGTTCATAATGTCAATAAAATGGTCTAATCGTACCTAAAAACCACAATATCACACCTTTAAATAGCAAAACGCGCAAAAACACACTTAAATACAACAAAACAAGTAAGACCAGCATTTTATTACCCTAAATAGCTCACCACATGTATAAAAACCCTGATTACAATTGTAGATTAGCATTATCTGAGGTGACTAATTATTCCAGCATGATTTAGTGGTCCTCGTGGCAGCTGGACCATTAATCGAAGCTCCGAAATAAATAGGAACCGTGGCGAGTCATTAGAAGGCTTTAAAGGATTACCACGGATTTATAGGCCAGCGTGACTAATGGACGTGTAAGTGTACCGTGTAGAGTGTAGTGTATAGCGTGTAAGTGTAGCGTGTAAGGGTGTAGCGTGTAAAAGTGTAAGGGTGTAGCGTGTAAAAGTGTAAGGGTGTAGCGTGTAAGGGTGTAGCGTGTAAGAGTGTAAGGGTGTAGCGTGTAAGAGTGTAAGGGTGTAGCGTGTAAGAGTGTAAGGGTGTAGCGTGTAAGAGTGTAAGGGTGTAGGGTGTAGCATGTAGCGTGTAAGGGTGTAGCATGTAGCGTGTAAGGGTGTAGCGTGTAGAGTACACTGTATACTTGTAGGCATTGTTTCAGAGGAATGCCGCGTGTGTAGGCTTCGTGGTGTGTTGTGCTGTGCTTGTCCTTCATTCTGCTGCTGCTGCTGCTGCTGCTGCTGCTATTGTTACTTCTACTGCTGTTATTGTTACTTCTACTACTGCTACTGCTACTACTACTACTACTACTACTACTACTACTACTACTACTACTTTTTTATGGATTAGTTAAATGTGAAGACTTTATTTGTTTTCCTCGTGTTTTTCTCCCTCTTCTCATTTTCGTCCGTTTTCTTTATATTTTTCTTTCATCATAGAAAACGTAGAGAGCTCATCCATTTTTTCCCTTCCCTTTCCTTCTCTCCCTATTTGTCCCTCTCTCCCTTTTTATCCTTCTTCCCTTTTTTTCCCTCTTTTGTCCCTCACTTTTCTCTCTCCCCTCTCTTTTCCCTCTCACTTTTGTCCCTCTCACTTTTGTCCTTATCTCATTTTTCTCCCTCCCTTGTCTCTCTCCTTTTCTCCTTGTCTCTCTCCCTTTTCTCCTTGTCTCTCTCTCTCTCTCTCTCTCTCTCTCTCTCTCTCTCTCTCTCTCTCTCTCTCTCTCTCTCTCTCTCTCTCTCCCCTTTTCTTTCCTTGATCCTCCTCCTCCTCCTCCTCCTCCTCCTCTCTAAAGTTTACTGCACAGATGAAGACACAATTTGAGAGGTAAATGTAGTAATATGGCAAGTTATTTACGACTCTCTCTCTCTCTCTCTCTCTCTCTCTCTCTTTTCTTTCTTTTCTTATTTTCTTTCTTTTCTATTTTTTTCATTTACTTTTTTTCGTTTTATTTCATTTTTTCATTGTTCTTTTTTAATTGTTTCATCGCTCAATTGGCCATAACGACTCTCTCTCTCTCTCTCTCTCTCTCTCTCTCTCTCTCTCTCTCTCTCTCTCTCTCTCTCTCTCTCAGCCAAGCCCTTTTCAATAACAGTGTTTTGCTTCCTAACTTTTGATGGAGTAGAAGTCTCATTTTTTTTTTTTTTGTTACGTAATGTTTCTATGCGAATATCGACGTGTGTGTGTGTGTGTGTGTGTGTGTGTGTGTGTGTGTGTGTGTGTGTGTGTGTGTGTGTCATACAAGAACAGATAGTAATGTATAGGTGTCCCGTGACCGCGGCTTTAATGATTAGAGAGAGAGAGAGAGAGAGAGAGAATGTGCGTGTTAAAAGTTGTGATTTAGTGTGTGTGTGTGTGTGTGTGTGTGTGTGTGTGTAAGTTGTACCACACGCACACACATTGGTACATGCATGCACACAGACACTAACGTTGTCCACACACACACACACACACACACACACACACACACACACGTACCTTACATCACCTGAGCCTCATCCTCGTCTTCTTAGTTGCACCACACGCACGCACGCACACGCACGCACACGCACATCACATATCCCCGCTTCTTGCAGGCAATATATGACCACAACACGCAACTTCTTATCGACACCACCACCTCTTCCTCCTCTTCCTCTTCTTCCTCTTCCTCTTCTTCCTCTTCCTCTTCTTCCTCTTCTTCTTCCTCTTTCTTACGGTCACCCAAACACGTAAATTCAGAAGGTAAAGTTGTTTTTTTCTTTCTTCAATTCCACGTCAGAGAGAGAGAGAGAGAGAGAGAGAGAGAGAGAGAGAGAGAGAGCGTATACAGGGAACGCACGAGAGAGAGAGAGAGAGAGAGAGAGAGAGAGAGAGAGAGCGTATACAGGGAACGCACGTGTATTTACTTAGAGATAGAGAAAGAGCGAGAGAGGGAGGAAGGGAAAAGGAGAGGGAGCGCAGCAAAAAAAAAAAAAAAAAAAAAAAAAACTAAGGTCTTGAACAAACAAACTTAAAAAGGGAGAGAAAACGAGACAGACAGACAGACAGACAGACAGATAGATAGATAAACAAACACACACACAAACACACGCACGGACACTACACGTTCAATACAGGTCACACGCGAGCTTGACCGAGGGTGGGAGTGACGGTGACGGTAAATTGACGGTAAGGTGACGGTAAGGTGACGATAACTTCACCTAACTTGACCTGAGCGAGTATGCGTGACCTTCCTTCGGCGCCTTCTGCGGGACAACTGGCGGGCTGGCTCTGTGTGGCTCTGGCTGGCTGTGGCACTCCCCCTGCCCCCTCCACCCTTGCCCCTCTTTGCAACAGCCAGCCAGTTGCCACACGCCGCTAGGTTAGCTAAGGGACAGATAGACAGAAGGGATAGACACAAATACTTAACCTCGTCAGTACTGGAACGCATTTTTACTACGAGTTTGGGGTGTGATGAGACATTAGGAAGAGTCTATGGAGATCAGAAAATTAATGGCCTGAGTCTTCACTATTTTAACCCCTTCAATACTGGGACACACTTTTACATTGAGATTTGTGTACAGTTCGACCATTTTATTGGCATTAGGAAGGGTCTATGGAAGTCAGAAGATTGATAGCCACAGTCTTCACTATTTTAACCCCCCACATGAGTATCAAGCTGTGTATAGTCACCAAATAGTCACCAGAATGAATATGGAAACGCCTCGTGGTTCTGAAAGGGTTGAGGGAAAAGAAAAAGAACAAATTTCCCTCCTACATAAAAAAAAAAAGATTGATAAGGACATTGAATAGCAGAAAAGGTGGAGATAGAGATGTTTAGCTAGGATTACTTTGAAGGGAAATAGATAAATAAGATAGACAGAAAGACAAACAAAGATAGACAGCGAGTATGAGGAGGAAAAAATGCGAGATAGACGTTGATGAGAAGAAAAGGGAAAAAGATGATGGGAGAGAAATGTTGATAAGAAAAGGAGAAAAGAATGGGAGATAGATGAGAAGAAAAGGAGAGAGAAAAAAAAGATGGGAAATAAATGTTGATGAGAAAAAAAAAAAAATGTGTATAGGATTAATTTGATGTTAGACAGAGATAGGGAATGAAGAAAGGGATAGACAGATGGACAGTTAGTTTGGAGGAAAATGAAGATGGTAGATAGAAAGGGGGTTGAAGATAGGAACGGCGTCTAGATGGGAGTTGTTTGATGATAGAGATAGATAAAAGGAAGACAGGGATAGACAGATGGACAGGTAGTTTGAGGGGAAAAAAAAGACGATGGAAGACAGATATTGATAAAAAAGAGGAAAAAAAAATACAATGAAATGTATATAAGATAGTTCAAAGTTAAATAGACAGAGGAAAGACAGGGATAGACAGATGGACAGGTAGTTTGAGGGAAAAAAAAAGACGATAGAAGACAGATATTGATAAGAAGATAAGGATGGAGTTCAGATAGGGTTACTTTGAACGGAACTAGATAAATAAGATAGAGATAGACAGAAGACAGTAATAGACAGACAGACAGACAGACAGACAGCTTAATTTGAAGGAGAAAAGACGATGGTAAAAGATACTGATAAAAAAAGGAAAAAGAGGAATGAAAGGTATATAGGATTCGAATGAAGTTAGACAGACAGACAGACAGACAGACAGAGGAAAGACCAGTGATAGACAGATAGAAAGCTAGTTTGAGGGGAACAAAAGACGATGATGGACAGATATTGATTAGAAAAAGGGGGAACAATATGACTGGAGTGACAGGATTAGTTTAAAGGAAAATGGAGATATCAGACAGATAGACGGGAGAAAGACGGGTAGATCTAGATACTTCGGAAAAAAAAGATGGTAGACAGAATTTGATTAGAGAAGAGGGAAAAAATGTGAATGGACTGCATGTAGGATTAGTTTGAAGGGAAATAAAGAAACAAGACGGGGATAGACAGAAAAAAAGACGGAAATAAGACAGATGAGAGAGAGAGAGAGAGAGAGAGAGAGAGAGAGAGAGAGAGAGAGAGAGAGAATATGCTGATTATAAATACAAGAATGAAATAAAGATAATACAATAATAGCAATAATTCTTGATAATGCAGGAATAAAATAAGAAAGAAGAGGAATAAGAAAGAGGAGAAAGAAGTGAAGAGGAGGAGGAAGAGGAGGAAGAAGAGGAGGAGGAGGAAGAACAGGAAGATCAACAACAACAAACAAACGAAAGTAGAATAATGACGAGGAAAGAGTGAGGAGGAGGAGGAGGAGGAGGAGGAGGAGGAGGAGGAGGAGGAGGAGGATTAGTATGAGTATGAATGTTGACTACTCACTTTTAATCCTAGTCAATTATTTACCTTCCCCGTTGTTCTAGGTGGTCACTCGTGCGTTCCTGCGGCCTTCAAGTGAATGGCAAAACGTTCACCATTATAAAGACACGCGTTCAAACATATTCACACTTCAGAGAGACGCACGCAAGTCCTTTTTTTTTTTATACCATGTGTACTATTCACGGGAGTTTATGGGCTAAAGGAGATACTTTTTGTGGTATCCTATCTCAAAGCCCACCCGCTAGGAAACCGTTGCCCAGAGTGAGGAAGCCCAACCTACACTCGGACCGTTCAGAAGCGCCTTGTTCTCTCATCACGACTGTTTTCTAAGGCCACTGAGATGATGAGCCGTGTTTTCAAGATTATTTCTCCCGTTAATGATGTAGAAATAGTGTTTATCTGTCACTAGAACTAAATATTTCCTCACCACGACTGTTTTTTCCAAGGCCAGAGATGACTAGTAGTGTTCTCAAGTAAGCTAATATCATAAAAATCTTGTCTCTAGAGCAATAGTAACTTTTCAAACACCACTTATCATTTACTAGAATAAACTCAAAACTTGTTCACCACGACTGTTCTCCAAGACCGTAAGAAATTATTGCTGTTATCTCAAGTGTTTCCGCTGTTAATAATATAGAAATAGTTTGTCTGTCACTAGAACTGCAATAACTTATAGAAAAAAACCACTCACTTATTAGAAACACGCCACAAAAACCTGTCACTCATCAAAGCCTTTGGAAGTGTTGGTGTGGCGTAGTAATAGATCATGTGGCATTGATCTTGCTAATATCACTCGAGCCATAACTAAAAATCAATCACTTACTAAACTGACTCCCCCACCCCAAAAATAATAAAACTCACTCACCAGAGCCTTTGAAATATATTAGTGATGCGGCGTAGTAGTGTTTCAGAAATTCGGAGTCCTGTCTCAGCGATATGGCGGGAACAACTGCGCCTTTCACCGTTTTTGCGTAAGTGTTCCCAGCGAGCCTCGGCCACGCTCAGCCACGTGACTCGGTACTAGAAGGCTGCCCACTCTCACTACTACGCTAATGTACTGTCACAGCTGTCTACTTGATTAAATTGAGGTGGTGAAGTGATAAGTAGAATGGTGATGGTAGAATAGTGATTATGTGTGTGTGTGTGTGTGTGTGTGTGTGTGTGTGTGTGTGTGTTTGTTTGTTTGTTTTCATAACCCCTTCAGTAAATGACGCGTTTTCATGTCCATTCTGGCGACCATTTAGTGATTTTATACCGCTTCAGTAACTTGTGTGGTGATTTAGATAGTGAAAACTGTGGCCATTAATCTTCTGCCCTCCATAGACCCTTCCTAATCTCAAAAAACTCGTCTTATCGTGCCTAAAATCAAGATATAAAAGCGTCCCAGTACAATAGTAGTTAATGGCAAGGATTAGTGGAGAAAACCGTGATGTAATATTCTGCCCCACCCATACACACTCACACACACCCATACCCTGCCATACCACCCTCTCCTTCTCATGTTCTCCCATATCCCACTGCCTACATTACTCCTATCCTACACCATCTTCCTTCATCCTTATCTTATTTGCTTATCCTACCGTCTTCTATCCCTCATTCCTATTGTCACACACACACACATCCTTCCTCTCACATTGCCTATCCTACTTGCCTATCCCACCCATTCGCTTCTTTACCCATATCCTGTCGACCCATAGCCTTCCTTCCCCCATCTCCTCCATACCTATATTATGTCCCTCATCCATTTTCTTCCTCTCACATTCCCTCTATCTTGACCCTTTCATCCTTACACCTTCGTCCACTCACTACATACTTATCCATACCATGTCCCATTCTTTCCCTCCTCCTTTTCCCGACCCATTACTCACCCTCTTACCCATAACCACCTCCATTCTTCCCCTCCTTTTCTCCGACCCATCACACCCCCTACCCATAACCTCCTCCTCCCTGTTGTGTGTGTGTGTGTGTGTGCGTGTTTCAGTATTGTCAAAGTTTAAGTTGGCATTGTTTTGATTGGGGTCACTTGCAGGTGCTGAGGTCACGAGGTCAGGTCAGACTGCAGCAACGCTAGGAAGAAGAGGAGGAAGAAGAAGAGGAGAAAGAGGAAAGATGAAGAGTGTGATACCGATTCGTGTGTGTGTGTGTCTTCACGAGGGTTCTTGCTGTGGTGTGTTACTGCTGCTGTTGTACGAGTGGTGGTATGCTGCTGCTGTCACGTGCTGTGGTGTGTTGTTGCTGCTGCGGTTTGTATTGCCGCTGCTGTCACGTGCTGTGGTTTGTGTTGTTGTTGCTGCGGTTACGTGTTCTGGTTGTGTTGCACGCCAAGAACTTAATTTTTTTTATTAGGCATTATTATTATTATTATTATTATTTATCATTATTATTATTATTTTGCTTTTTTATTAGGGACTTATTATTATTTTGCTTTTTCTGTTCTTAAGCTTTATTTTTTCAAGTTTTTCAAGTTTATATCAGCTTTATTTTTTCAAGTTTTTCAAGTTTATATCAGCTTTATTTTTTCAAGTTTACATTATCAAACTTTACTTCGTTTGGTTGATGTGTCCGTGGTTTTCAGGTTGACGTGTGTGAAGTGGTGACCGGTGACTGGTGACGGCAGAGACGATAACAGAGAAGTGACAAAACCAAACAGAAGGAAGGCAAGTCACAACCAGTCACTGACAACAACATCGTGACATCAACACACGGAGCTAGCAAGTCTTGACGTCTGAAGAGGAGGGAACATCTTACTTACCCAACTGTTGTATTTTAAATTAGAAAGAATGGAGGATGTGGTGGGACGAGGAGAGAGAGTGAGGATGTGGTGGGACGAGGAGAGAGAGTGAGGATGTGGTGGGACGAAGAGAGAGTGAGGATGTGGTGGGACGAAGAGAGAGTGAGGATGTGGTGGGACGAGGAGGGAGAGTGAGGATGTGGTGGGACGAGGAGAGAGAGTGAGGATGTGGTGGGACGAGGAGAGAGAGTGAGGATGTGGTGGGACGAAGAGAGACTGAGGATGTGGTGGGACGAGGAGAGAGAGTGAGGATGTGGTGGGACGAGGAGAGAGAGTGAGGATGTGGTGGGACGAGGAGAGAGAGGGAGGATGTGGTGGGACGAGGAGAGAGAGTGAGGATGTGGTGGGACGAAGAGAGACTGAGGATGTGGTGGGACGAGGAGAGAGAGGGAGGATGTGGTGGGACGAGGAGAGAGAGAGGATGTGGTGGGACGAAGAGAGTGAGGATGTGGTGGGACGAGGAGAGAGGGAGGATGTGGTGGGACGAGGAGAGAGTGAGGATGTGGTGGGACGAGGAGAGAGAGGAGGATGTGGTGGGACGAGGAGAGAGAGTGAGGATGTGGTGGGACGAAGAGAGACTGAGGATGTGGTGGGACGAGGAGAGAGTGAGGATGTGGTGGGACGAGGAGAGAGAGGAGGATGTGGTGGGACGAGGAGAGAGTGAGGATGTGGTGGGACGAGGAGAGAGAGGGAGGATGTGGTGGGACGAGGAGAGAGAGGGAGGATGTGGTGGGACGAGGAGAGAGAGAGAGAGGGAGGATGTGGTGGGACGAGGAGAGAAAGGAATAATAATAGGTTAGAAAAGAGATGCTGTTATGAGAGATTGAACAGGAAGATTTTAAGAGTAGAAATGTTAAGAAAACTGAAAAAATGTGGTGCTACTATACAGGAGGGAGGTGGTGGTGGTGGTGATTGGTGTGACTATACAGGAGGGGGGAGGTGGTGGTGGTGAGTGGTGCGACTATAGATTGGGGGGGAGGGGGAGGGGGGATAGTTGATGGTTTATAAAGAGTATATTCAGAAACGCCTTCCTCTCACCACGACAATTTTTCAAGTCCCCAGAGACGACTAGCAGGGATTTTAGGACCGTTTCTCCTTATAAAGTAGAAATCTTGCTAACCCCGTCACCAGACCACCAGAACCATAGAAATGCCCTTAAAAACACGAGTATCTTCAACTAGAGCCTTTGGAAATAGTCGTCGTGAGAGCGTAAAGCGTCTGAGATTAGTGAGATTTGATAGGAAGGTTTTATAAGTATTTAATGGTAGGGAACGTTAGACTGAACTGGATGATTCTGTTGCTGTAGGAGGATCAAAGGACGCTAGAGATAAGAGGAGGATATGGTAGGACTAGGAGGAGGAAGAGGCGGTCAGAAAAGGTAGTTGAGAGACTGGACAGGAAGGTTTTGGTTATATAAGTACTGAAGAAAAATGGTGTGACGAGAGAGGGAGAGAATGAATTTATGAGATTCGACAGGTTAGACTGAAATGGAAGACGAGAGCGGTAAGAGGGAGGAATTAGGAGGATGGTATGAGGCTGTAGGACATTCATATAGGCGCGCACAGTATATAGGACTAATATAATAATAACATGCAGGTGTAAGTAAATAAAGTATAAGGATTTTTTTTTATATGCAGATATGTAATTTAATTAGGACAGTTTTCCTTTCATCCAGAAGGCAAGATTTAGGACTCAACCGGTTACTTATAATATACCCTTCTGACCAATCTGTTTTCTACTTTCCAGGTTTCGCCTCGGTAGAACATCATCAGCAGCAGACCGTTGTTACGGAGCACTCAACGCTGCGACGGCAACGGGCGGGAAGGACAAGCTTCTGCGCACCACTGAACGCGGGTGTATCAACTGTGCGGAAAACCAGATAGGAAGATTATTTGTGTAAATAAGAAGAATGAATAATAAAACAAACGTAATGGACAATGTAATCTTTTTACACATACATTCTCCAAACTTTTTAAATGGGTACGTTCCTTAACGCTATGATAGATAGGTATCCAGTCCTTTCGATTACCTCCCCCCTAGGTACGTCGTATCCAGTCCTTTCGATTACCTCCCCACACACACCCTCAGACCCCCTCCACAAGTGTGTGGCGGTCAGTCTACGAGATGAATATTCGTGTCTGGCTGGTGTACCCACCTCTGCTGCTGCCTGGCGTGACAAGTCCCCACAAAGCAGTGTGCCCATCAGGCCTTCCACCGCCAGTGACCACTTGCCACGCCACACACCAAGCAGAGACGGACACACCAGCCTGATCCAAGCGTTCCGCCGGTCTAGACTGACCGCCACACACCTGCAACAAGAGAGTGAGTGAGCTGTCTTGAGGAGGGGAAACACACCTCGCTGCTGAATTTAATTGTGGACAAAAATACTTGAATCTTCGCAAGTGAACTGACAATTTCTTATTCTTACTGGTTTACCTGTCACAATTCTTACTGGTTGATTTAATTACCTTGATAAAAATTGGATATCTTGAAGGCACTCTCGCAGGACTAACTGACTGCACATAATTCTAACCTGCACAGTCCACTGATGACACACTTGAATCCAACACGCTCCTTCGCTCACCACACCACTACACCAGCTGCAGCCTCCCAACGCTCCTCACACTGGTGCCTCCCTTCCTTCCCCACGCTGGGCAGGGATCTCAAAGGTTGCTCTCACTCCTGGCTAGTTGGCAACACTGGCTCGTCCCCGTCAAGCCTCTCGACACAGCACCTGCGGGAATAAAACTCGGTAAACGTCACGTCAAAGTACTACTAGTCTTAACACCTTCAGTAATGGGATACATTTTTACTTTGAGATTTGTGTACGATTAGATTATTATTGACATTAGCAAGGGTCTATGGAGGTCACAAGATTAAGATTAATGGCGACAGTCCTCACAAATTCAATGTATAAAACCACCAAATAGTAAGCAGAATGAACATGAAAACGTGTCATGGAACTGAAGGGGTAAATAATATATCAGTATGGTGTACATGCGTGACTGTCAAGGTAAATACACAATAGGGAGCAACGCACAGTGCCTTCACCCACACTCACTGACCCACCAGCTCACTCTGCACCAACACTCCCACGAACACTCAATTCTTACCCTGCTGTGTGACAAACGATGGATAAAGTGTGCCAGCCTTACCACACATGCACACACATATGTCCTAGCTAGGCACTTAATGGAAAAACTGTATAAATGACCATGTATGATATTATATGCTATTCGTACCTTTCTCGGCAAACTCTGGAACTCCCTGCCTGCTTCTGTACTCCCATCTTCCTACGACTTGCCTGGTTTTAAGAGGGAGGTTTCAAGACATTCGTTCCTGAATTTTGACTCTTAATTCTTTGGAAAACTGGCATCAAGTGGACATTTTCTTTTATTTTTTGTTGCCCTTCACTAGCTTCCCCTATTCCGTAAAGAAAAAAAAAATAGATAAATAAATAAAAACTTGAGAATTATTATGCTTAACATGAATGTAATCGTAAAATAAGAATAAAACGTATGTGTCAAGACAGGCTAAGCCACTTGTGTCTTTTTTACACATGTTGTAGCTGTGAAGAAGAGTACTGAACATGAAATCTGAAAAGGCGCGCTACGAACGAGGCAAGTGGGAGTTAGTGGTATGAACGAGTGAGGTAGCAATTAGTGGTATGAACGAGTGAGGTAGCAGTTAGTGGTATGAACGAGTGAGGTAGCAGTTAGTGGTATGAACGAGTGAGGTAGCAGTTAGTGGTATGAACGAGTGAGGTAGCAGTTAGTGGTATGAACGAGTGAGGTAGCAATTAGTGGTATGAACGGGGCAGTAGGTAAGTGAAGGGAAAGAAATTGATAGTGGCGTTGAACAAGACGGATGCCAAATGAAAAGGAAGCAGTGGAAATTAGTGACATGAACAAGGCAGTGAGTGGTATTTGTCAGTAAACCCACAGTTATAGAATGAAAAATACAAGCGAACTGAACCAAGAGAAGGGTTCAGTTCGCTTAGATTTTTCATTCTACCTTGAAGCAGCCCTCGAAACGTCCATTATAAATACTTCAAGTCTATAAGTGTGGGTTTACTGACAGGTTTGTATTCACGATAGTGCGATATTCCAACCCCATAAGGCAGTGGTAGTTAGAGAAAGATGATAATTAGAGCCATAGAACAATGCACCAGCAATTAAGTGAAGGGAGAGTGGTAGTTAGAGCCACATAAGACAGTGGTAGTTAGTTAAATGAGAAAAATAGTAGTTTGAGATATAGAGCAAGGCAGCGGCAGTTAAATGAAGGGGAGGGAGAGTGGTAGTTAGAAGGATGGGTGGATTTTAAGTTAGGCGCCGCAACAACGAAGGTCATATGGCGCCGCTGAAATATTTTAAGATAATAGTTAATAAAAAAAAAAACTAAAACCAATTAAAAACAATACAATTAAAAGTAACTAAAAACATAATAAAACTAAACATTAAAATACATAATAAAATATAAGAAAACCAAAGAGAGGTAGTTAGAGCCACATAAGACAATGTTTGAGATTTAGAACAAGGCATCGGTAGTGAAATCAAAGATAACACAGGCATGGAACAAGGCAGAGGTAGTTCAATGAAGAAGAAGGATGGCAGTTAGGTGATATAAAACAAAGACGCAGTAGTCAAATGGAGAAAGTGATAATTGAAGGTACACAAGACAGTATTTAATGAAGGAGAAAGACGATAGATGGAGAAACAAAAGACAATGGTGGTTATACAGAGGAGAACGATGATAGTTAGCGCCACAGAACAAGACAGCGGCAGCTAACTGAAGGGGAAAGCAGTAATTAATGACACAGAACACGACAGAGGGAATAAAAAGGAGAAAGACAACAAACAGTTAAGAGCCATAAAACAAGACAAGTAGTTACATAAATGAGAAAAACAGCAATTACAGCCACAGAACAAGGCAGCAATAGTTAAATAAGGTAAAAAAAGATGATAATTAAATAGAGAGGTGGTAGTTGAGCCATTGAACAAGACACTGGTAGTTACATAGAGAACAATAGCAGTTCGTGAATAATTAAGAGGAAAAGATAATTAATGGTGACGATAAGACTGGTAGTTAAATGAAGGGAGATAATGGTAGCTAGAGGAGATAAAAACAAGGTAGCGGTAATTAAATGAAGGGGAAAGTGATATATAGAGGTTACAGAACAAGCTACAGGTGTTAAATGACAGAAAACATAATTAAAAGGTACAGAATAAGGCAGACGTGATTAAATGGAGATAGATAGCAGTTAAGAGCCATTGAACAAGACACTGGTAATTATATGGAGAAAAAGTTATTATTAGAGACAAGGCAGTGACAGTTAAAGAAGAAGTGGAAATTAAGAGGTGCAGAACAAGGCAGACGTAACTGAATGGAGGAGAGGTGGTAGTTAGTGCCATTGAACAAGACACTGGTAGTTACATAGAGAATAGCAGTTAGTGGATATTTAACGACCATTATCTCTACCTACCACGAACTGTTGTCTTTCTCCTTCTAACTACTCACTACTACTCTTCCTCCTCCTCCTTCAATTACCACTTACTCTTTAATGAAGGAAAAAAAGAAAAAAAGGAAAAAAAGAGGAAAGAAAAAAAACGAACATAATAATTACAAAAATCAGTCAAAATACAAATAAACAAACACCACATACCCATCACCACCACTCATAACCCTGTCACACACCACCACCACCACCACCACAAACAGACAGCCTCGGGTACCAGTTTACTCCAGCACTCCTACCCACTTCCCTTCTCTTCCCTTCCCTAATATAAGCCCCAATACTCACCTTTTTAATTAATCCTTCACTATATTCCCAGCAGCGGCCGCCACACCTGCCCTCCGTGGTGTCTGGAAAGTAAATGAGCGAGGAGGAGGCAGGAAGGGTAACAGCGTGACTCTTGTGGCTCTCCTTGGTAAGTTTCCGTTTTCACTCACTAGATGGCAGGGTTAGACTTGTTTTAAGGGTAACTATGAAGATCAGTGTTGTCTGGTTTTTCTTTGTGTTTTGTCTTGTTTTTCGTTATGTTTGAGAGTTTAAGGGGTGTTTTAATGTGGTGGATGAATCAATAGGTATCAGGAGTGTTGAAAAGTTGAATAAAAGATCTGGATTGGCTTTAGGAGATGTAGAAATAAGGTTTTATCTATTTTTTCTTCTTTTTTATAAATTTTCATT
This sequence comes from Portunus trituberculatus, assembly GCF_017591435.1. NCBI lineage: Eukaryota > Metazoa > Arthropoda > Malacostraca > Decapoda > Portunidae > Portunus > Portunus trituberculatus. The sequence continues at coordinate 2,251,127 of NC_059264.1, read as the reverse complement.
GTTTTTGTTATTCTCTCTTGTTTGATGCTTTCTATACTTTAGTTTTCGTTTATGTGTGTCTGTAAACTCTCTCTCTCTCTCTCTCTCTCTCTCTCTCTCTCTCGGGTACAACACAACACAGGCAATCAACTATTTATTTATCAACCGAAACGTTCAATTAGATACATTTTATTCCATATGATAATAATAATAATGATAATAATAATAATAATAATAATGACAACACAATATCATTCAGTAAACACAACAACAACACCAACAACACCAACGTACAACACCGCTCCTTGCAAATCAAAGCAGAAACACAAGATTATCTCACGCAAAACTTTAAAAAAAAAAAAATAATAGATAAATAATAATACCTAATAATAATGAAAATAAAGAAATAAATAAAAGCAAATAAAATAGAAAAATGTATTGAGATTTTAACGAATACATAGATAAATTCAGTTGACCAAAATAGCGATACACAGAAATACAAGAATATCTCACAAAAAAAACTCAAAATATGCACAGATTTATTTATTTATTTTTTTAATGAATGCAAAAAAAAAAAAAAATGTATCTGAATATGTGTAAATGTGTCACACTTAAAATATACATTGATTTTTTTTACGAATACAGTAATTAATGGATTTGAATGTACGTAGATGTATTTTGAGCATAACCTACACGTGAAAAAAAGGGGAAAGGAAAAGAAAAGGAAAAAAAGGAAAAGGGAAAAGAGAAAGAGAGGAAAAGAGAGATGAAGGAAAAGGAATGAAGAAAAGAAATTAAAACAAGACATAGAGAAAAGAGAAAAAGAGAGAGAAAGAAGAGAGGATAAAGAAAAAGCGAGAAAAAGAAATAAAAGCAAGACATGAGAAAGAGAGAAAGAGAAAAGAGAAGATAAAGAAGAAGAAATATGAAGAAAAAAATTGAAGACAACAAGACATGAAAAAAAAGAGAGAGAAAGAGAAAAGAGAGGATAAAGAAAAAGACGAAGAATGAAGGAAGAAATGAAGACAACAAGATAGATGAAAGAAAAAAAGACACAAATAAACAACAGAATAAAAAGAAAAAAATGAAAAAAAAATGAAACGAAGAAACGAAAATAAAGAAAAAGAAAGAAATAACGAATAAAAATGAAAAGTAAGACAAAAAAAATTGGATAACAAGAAAAAAAAAAAAACCCAACAAAATTTACAAGAAAATATAACACTGTGTTTCTTTAAAGAGTCACCAATATTGTGTTCCATGGAAGGCCCTTCTATCTCCCACGCTGTCTCTTTTTTTTTTATAGTGTTTTAGCCCCCATCACCCCATTCAGCCCCTTCCCCCATCAATTAATCACTCAAATAGCCCCTTACCCCATCAGCCCATCAATTTATCACTTAAATAGCCCCTTAACCCATTAATTTATTAGTCAAACAGCCCTTCACCTCTTCAGTTCATCACCCCGTCAACCATTCACCCCATCAATATATCGCCCCGTCAATCTTTCACCCCATCAGTTCATTATCTAAACAGCTCTTCACCCCATCAAATTATCACCACATCCGGCCCTTCACCCCATCAGTTTATCATTCATTAAGTCAGTCAGTCAGTCAGTCAGTCAGTCAGTCAGTTAGTTAGTTATAGTCAGTCATCCAGTCAGTCAGTCAATTAGCCATATGTCAGTCAGCCATCCAGTCAGTCAGTCAGCCACTTCACCAACCATCCAATCAGTCAGTCAGACCACTAATCCACCAGTCACCCAGTCAATCAGTCAAGTCAATCAGTCAATCAGTAAATCAGTCAGTCAGTCAGTCCACCAATCCACCAGTCAGTCAGTCAATCAGTCAGTCAGCCAGTCAGCCCATCAGTTCTTGGCATAAGCTTGGTCGCAGAAAGTGGCCAGCTTGACGTCCTTGAGGGAGAGTCCACCACAGTCATGAGTGGACCAGGTCACCTCCACTTTGTTGTACACGTTGTTCCACTCCGGATGATGGTCATTCTTCTCACCCTGCAGGGCCACGCGACTCATCCACCCCCACGCCTGCAAGACAGTGCTATGTTGTGGGTGGTTCGCTGTATATGTAATGTTAAGTAAGAGAAGGTAAGGTTAGATTGAATTAGATAAGGTCAAGATTAAGATCCATAATGAGAAACGTATTATTCTTTCACCACGCCACAGAGGCCACAGAGATATTTATAAGCCACCTAACCCTAAAAACAACACAAAAACAATAATAACAAATAACAACAATAACAAAACAAGCCACGAAGCCACCAAGCCACCTGCACCCAGTCCTCTAAGCCACCAAACCCACCTGAATGAAGTCTTGGAAGGTGAATGTCTTGGTAATGGCGTCCCTGCCCTCCACCATGACCCAGCCAGCCGCCAGCAGGGGTGCCAGCTCAGACCCACGCTGCGCCTCCGTCAGTTTCTGTAGGTGCCAAGGGGTGCCAAGGGGTTACTTTGCTGTCTTGGTGCCTCTGTCTTCAAAGTATGAGAAAGATTTAGGAGTCATAGTCAGCTGCGATCTCTGTACAAGGAAGCAATGTATAGAGGTTAGAAATAAGGGTAATAGGATACTAGGATTAACCCCTTCAGTACTGGGACACATTTTCACCATGAGTTTTGTGTACAATTAGACCATTTTTATTGACATTAGGAAGGGTTTATGGAGGTCAGGAGATTAATGGCCACAGTCTTCGTTATTTTGATCCTTCCCCTAAGCTGCTGAAACTGTATAAGATTGGCAAATAGAGTTGAGAGGAAGTAATAAATAATGAGTAGCTGTCTTGTCACCTCTGTCTGTGTCTGTGTGTGTGTGTGTGTCTGTCTGTCTGTCTGCGTATTAGTGTGTCTGTGTCTGTGTCTCTGCCTGTGTGTCTGTGTGTCTGTCTGTCTGTGTGTTAATGTGTCTATGTGTCTGTCTGTGTGTCTGTGTGTTAGTGTGTCTGTGTGTCTGTGTGTCTGTGTGTGTGTGTGGTGTTTAATGGAAATAATGAAAGATAATATTATCAAATTTGTGTTTTGAGTGAAGAAATAAAAAACGCTTCATTATGTAAGAGAGAGAGAGAGAGAGAGAGAGAGAGAGAGAGAGAGAGAGAGAGAGAGAGACTGGAACCTTGCCAAAACACACATCCAGACCTTTCCACACACACCCACCTCCTCCACCCCCACTCACCCCTCCCTCCTCCACCCAACCCCTCCTGAGACAACTCCACCTCTTCCTCCTCCCCTCCCAAACTCTCTCCACCCTCCCAGCCCTTACCACACCCCTTCCTCCCTCCCTACCCCCTCCACCCCCGAATAGCCCCTCACATGACCTTGCTTAGTATTCAAGGCTAAATTAATTCATTATTCGCCAGCAGAGGACGAACACTTGTTGCTGAGAGAGAGAGAGAGAGAGAGAGAGAGAGAGAGAGAGAGAGAGAGAGAGAGAGAGAGAGATGAACGCTTAATTAAATAACTGCTCATTTACTTATTAGAGAGAGAGAGAGAGAGAGAGAGAGAGAGAGAGAGAGAGAGAGAGAGAGAGAGAGAGAGAGAGACCCCTTAAACCCTATTCTAATGAACAGAAAATCAATAAAAATCACAAAAATATGAAAAAAATTATATTCAAACTTCACAGAAAAATTAGAACAGGAAAAGAGAACTGAATAAAATTAAAAAAAAACAAATAAATGAATAAGTGAATAAACGGAGAAGAAAATTAAGGAAATGTTCTACAATACAATAAATAAACAAACAAACAAACAAAACAAGAAACACAAGCAGTAATGAGGTTAGCCGTTAGTGCTGAGTCATTACGGGACTGTTAGATAGCTAGAAAATAAATATAAAGGCATAATTTTAAATAGATATTATACTTATGTCTCCCTTTTAACACCTCGTTCTCTTTAAAACATGATTATCCGTTTTCTTTTATATTTTTCCCTTTAAATGGACTATATAGAATGGAAGGCTTATCTAGATCACTCGTCTATGTTATTTTCGTCCTAACTCCATATTATTAGGTTACAATTGCACTGTGGGTAGATTTTAAGTTTGTTTCACTGCTCTAGTGGATGAATTGAAAAGAAACACGAGAGAAATCAAGGATATTTGAGTTCTTTTTTTGTTTTCTCTTGTGTATGATGTGAAATATTGATTAACACAGGCTCTCTCTCTCTCTCTCTCTCTCTCTCTCTCTCTCTCTCTCAAATCTTTCATATAATTAGTACGTATTTCTCTCTCTCTCTCTCTCTCTCTCTCTCTCTCTCTCTCTCTCTCTCTCTCTCTCTCTCTCTCTCTCTTTTACTCACCATATTTTTAAGCTTGTAAGGAAACGAGGTGTGAAAGTAAGCGTGTATGTGTGTGTGTGTGTGTAGCAATGTGCGTGTGAGAGGAAGGGAGAGTGAGTGAGTGAGTGAGTGAGAGGCGAGAGTAGATCCAGACAGACACAGCCACAGCCACTGCCTCCTCTCGTCACAGCAACAGGTCCACTGAGTAGTACGAAGAGAAGGAGGGAGAGGAGGAAGGGAGAGGAGGAAGAGGGAGAGGGAGAGGGAGAGGGAGAGGAGGAGAGTTTGAGTTAACAAGTTGGCCATTCCAGTGACTCTCTTTCCTCCCTCTCCCTCCCTCCCTCTCCCTTCCTTCCTTCTTTCTTCCTTCTTCTCTCCTCTTTTCTCTGTTCTTCTGTTTCTCTTTCTTTTTTCTCCCTCTTCTTCCTTCTCTCATCCTCTCTTCTCCTCTTCTCTTCTTCTTCTTCCTTCATTCATTCTCTCCTTCCTCCTCCTCCTTCTATTTTCACTTGTCATTCTTCCTTCTCTCCTCCACATACTTTCTCCCTCTCCTCTCCCTCCTCCAGTCTCTCTCCACACCCTTTTCTCTCCTCCTCCTCCTCCTCCTTTCTCTTTCTTCCTTTCCATTTCCTCTTTATTTTGTTTTTTTTTTATTCTTCCTTCTCTTCCTTTACTTTTTCTTCTATCCCTCCTTTTCTTCAATTATTCCTCTTCCTCCTCCTCCTCCTCCTCTTCCTATAATCCTTCCTCCCCATCTCCTCTTCTCTCACTTCTTCCTCCTTCCTCTTTCCTCTCACGTTTCTTCCTCTCCTCCCTCCCTCCCTCACTCACTCACTCACTCCTTCCCTCCTTCCCTTCCTTCGTTGCTCAGTTGCCAGTTAATCTTTCCTGAGAGAGAGAGAGAGAGAGAGAGAGAGAGTTACCCTGAGGCAGAATATTTTGTCCTTATCTCGTATTCTATCTCTCTCTCTCTCTCTCTCTCTCTCTCTCTCTCTCTCTCTCTCTCAATAAATGAAAAAGGCATTTATATTCCAGTTACAAAAAATACACACTTTTATTTTATTTACATCATTCCTCTTCCTCTCCTTCTCTCTCATTCCTTCTCCTCTTCTTCTCCCTCTCCCTCTTCTTCCTCCTCCTCTTCCTAGACACACTAAAGGAGCAAGATAATCAAAATATAGCAATAAAACAAGCGAATTAAGTAAAAAAGTCAATACCAGCAAGATCAAGATTAAGATTGTTATTGTTTTGGTTTTACTCTTTCAGCCGGCCAGCCTTAGACAAAAAAACAACTTATTTTGAACCCTATTTAAGACCCTTCCGGCCCTTAACTGAACCCTACAGATGCGATGACACGAAGATAAACCCCTTATCTCTAAATTAAACCCTTAAAAACCATGAGTAGATGACTAGAAAGCTGGAAAAATAAGATCAAATAGAGAAGAGTGAGAGTAACTTTTCACTCTCTCTCTCTCTCTGTCTCTGATGATTCTAAGGCACGTGGTAAGCTGGGGTGTGCGTGCGCGTGCGTGGGCGTGCTGGGGCGTGCCGAGGTCAACGCAGATCACGCCCACAGCACGTCTCCTGTCCCCGTGGTGTTCTGGGTCAAGAGGTCAGTCTGTGTTAGGTTAAGGGGAGGTAGTGGATTATGTTCTCTCTCTCTCTCTCTCTCTCTCTCTCTCTCTCTCTCTCTCTCTCTCTCTCTCTCTCTCTCTCTCTCTATTTTGTGGACCATTGGAATGTATTGTTTATACAAGAAGTTGTAACTATTTTGTGGTCAATAAATCTAATCTAATTTAATCTAATCTCTCTCTCTTCCTTCTTTATTCATTTTTTGCTCTCTCTCTCTCTCTCTCTCTCTCTCTCTCTCTCTCTCTCTCTCTCTCAAGTTATAAAAATTATCTAGTATTTTTGGTTGAAAATGCAAAGAATTAAAAATATACAATTATTTAATCTAGTGCTTTAGACAAAGAAAATAGAAATAGATAAATAACACACACACACACACACACACACACACACACACACACACACACACACACACACACGACCATTAAAATTACAAACAAAAAAACAATACAATAAAAAAGCTGGTTAATGTTTTACTATGAGTCCTTGTGAGCAGCGCGTGGTATTGGTGACCGCGTGGTGTGGTGGTATTGGTACACTCACCACACCTCACGGCTCGCAAGATTTTTTTTTTTTCTTTCTTTTTTTTTTTTTTTTTTTTTAAACGCGCTCTGCCATTACTGATTCATATTGATGCTTTTTTGACAATCAGCACCGCGCCAAAAGCAGAGTTAGGTTAGGTTAGGTTAAGTTAGGTTAGGTTGGTTAGGTTAGGTTAGGTTAGGTTAGGTTAAGTTAGGTTAGGTTAGGTTTGGGTTAGGTTAGGTTAGGTTAGGTTAGGTTAAGTTTGTGTTAGGTTAGGTTAGGTTAACTTTGGGTTAGGTTAGGTTAAGTTTGTGTTAGGTTGGTTAGGTTAGGTTAGGTTAGGTTAGGTTAAGTTTGGGTTAGGTTTAGGTTAGGTTAGGTTAGGTTAGGTTAGGTTAGGTTAGGTTAGGTTAGGTTAGATAAGTTTGTTTGGGTTTAGTTGGTCAGGGATGTGAAAATAGACCAGATTTTGCATTTCCTGTAAAGTTTAAGGCGACAAACAGCAATGTTGGGAAGGACTGCATTACACCATTACAACAAGATCTCACCATTCCACCATTACAGGAGTGCTGGGGTGCATTGTGGGAGGAAGAGAGTCACCACCACAACACCTCCACACCGCCAGCACCACCTGCACCACCGCCTTCACTTGGAGCAGGAGGAGGAGGAGGAGGAGGAGGAGGAGGAAGGAAGAGCTAGGATTCCTCTCTACCTCCTTTTCTTCCATCTCCACTGACAGTTCTGAGAGGTAAATGCACACACACACACACACACACACACACACACACACACACTTATAAGTAAATAAATGAATAAATAATGATGATAATGAATAGATAAAGTAAGTAAATGAATAAAGAGATGCATAAGATGAAATAGAATAAAGTAAGATAGAATAAGGTAAAGAGAAATGAATAAGTGAATAAATTAGTGAATTAATTAATAAATAGATGAATAATTTGCTTTTCCGGACTGTTTTCTTCAAGTCTTGGTTTCTTATGTGGACATTTTTATATATTTAATTAATTAATTAATTTTTTTTTTTTTTTTGCCTTGTATTGAAAACTGTCGTGTGTTGAAAGTAAAGTAACGCAGAAAGAAGAAATAAATAAAATGGATTAGAACACTTAAGCATTCTCTCTCTCTCTCTCTCTCTCTCTCTCTCTCTCTCTCTCTCTCTCTCTCTCTCTCTCTCTCTCTCTCTCTCTCTCTCTCTCTCTCTTCAGATTCACAATATTACCTGTTTATAACCTTTTCTCTACCCAGTATTCCTCCTCCTCCTCCTCCTTCTTCTTCTTTTTTCCTAATCAAACACAATGTCCAAACTTTTATTAAACTTCCATAATTATTCATTTCAGTTTTAAATAATAGCAGTCGTTCTTGTTATTGTTGTTAATAATCCCTGTTCTCTCTCTCTCTCTCTCTCTCTCTCGCAGCAGTAGAGGGGAGGAGGAGGTGAAGGATGACGAGGCACAGCAGCTGGTACCGATGGAGATGAACAGAGGAGGTGAAGGTTTGGGGGCCATGGTAAGTTGTGAAGACCATAGCCACAATGATAAGACGCACCCTGACTCCAGAAAGACACAACAAGGGACTATTTGCTTCAACATACAAGACTAACATCAGGCTGGCGTTCAGTTACACGGATAAGAGTTTGAGGAAGAAGATAATAACAGCTATGATAAGACCTTCACTAGAATATGCTGCAGTGGTGTGGTGTGGTGTAGTGGTGGTGTAGTGTGGTGTGGTCTCTACTTATACAAAAGGTCTTCAGGAAGCTAGAGAGAATCCAAAGAACTGCTATGAAGGTGGTGCCAGAAATTAAGAATCTATGAAGAAAGACTGAAGGAAATGGAACTACTAGCTTTGAAGGACAGACGAGAGAGATGCAATAACGATGTATAAAATAGTGAACCGTATGGAAAAGATAGACAGACAACACCTGTATCACTGATGGAGGATGGAGATAGACAAACAAGGGAACACTCTAAGATCATGAAAAGTCAGTGTTTGAGGGACATTAAAAAGTTTAGCTTTCCACACAGGACGGTGGACATCTGGAAGGGATTAAGTGAAGAGATTGTAGCAGCAGAAAGTGTGCACAAATTGAAGAAAAAGTTGGATAAAAGTAGATATGGAGACAGGTCACTATGAACCTCACTTGAACCTTGTAATGTATAGCTATGTAAATACACACATACACACAAACACACCCTTTCCCTCCCACCCCTCCCTCCCATGCAGCCCCAGCCACACACACACCTTATTAAGTTCAGTTTCAAGTCATTTCTCACTGAAGACATTTGTCCCTGAATTTTGGCTAATTCTTCATCAATCTTTAAGGGAATTAGCATTTTAAGTGGGCATTTTTTATTTATTTATTTATTTATTTATTGGCTAGGTTCCCTCTTGCATAAACAAAAGCATGGAGTTCAAACGACAAAACTGAACTGAACTGAACTGAAGGAAGAAGAGTGAAGAATAAAGAGCTTTTGACACAAGAAGATAAAAATATATATAAATTAAATAAAGTAAAACAGTAAAAGATTAGAACAGGACCACCATTACACATAAACCAACATAGGGTGGACCACAGACCTCTCACACACACACACACACACACACACTCACTTTGCTCTCCCTCCCACAGCAAGGCAACGTGGGAGAGGCTGTGATATATGAGCTACAGCGCCTCTTTGCCATCCCCGAGGAGAGAGCTGTCAGGATGGTGGGGACTGACAACTTCCTCCTGGTGTCGGACAAAGCTATCCTGAAGACTCTGTATTTCCTGAAGGAGCACCAGGTGTCATCAGAGCAGCTCCAGCGCATCCCCTGGCTCCTGCTGCAGTCTTCTGGTGTGTGTGTGTGTGTGTGTGTGTGAGGGAAAGGATGGGAGGGAGTGAATTAATAAGATTGTGGTGTTTAGAGAGAGAGAGAGAAAGTAAAAGAAATTTGTCTAGTGAGTTAGCAAGATCATGATACCATTTTTCTTTTTTTACATACATATTCTCTCTCTCTCTCTCTCTCTCTCTCTCTCTCTCTCTCTCTCTCTCTCTCTCTCTCTCTCTCTCTTTTCATCCCTCTCCTTCTCTCTCCCTCTCTCCATCTCTTTCTCCCTTCAGACGAGCTGCAGCAGAAGTTCCACAAGCTACGAGGGGCCCATCTGTTCCTGAGTCTGCCAGATGGCCTTGGGTTCTGCTTCTTCCCTTACCAGACCATTGTGAAGCTGCAGCACAAGTTTTCCAGGGAGGCACACCACTTCCCTCACCACCATAACAGAGTGTACTACCTGGCCCATAGATTGCAGGTGACAAAGGGAGGGAGGGAGAGGGAGAGGGAGGAGAGGAGAGGAGAAGAGAAGAGAAGAGAAGAGAAGAGAGGAGAGGAGAGGAGAGACGCTACTACTACTACTACTATATTATTATTATTATTATTATTATTATTGTTGGTGATGTTTTTGCTGTTATTGTTACTACTACTACTACTACTACTACTACTACTACTACTACTACTACTACTACTACTACTACTACTACTACTACTACTACTACTACCACCACCACTATTCCAGATGCCGGTTCCTTTGGTCACGGAGAAGACAGTGAAGCCAAAACAAGTTCTCTCCATCGACATCAAGAAAATCGACATCGTTCTCGATATTTTTCAAAGTGTGTATGGATCTTTCTCTTCTTCCTCTTTTTCTTGTTCTTTTTTTCTTCTTCTTCTTCGTCTTTTTCTTTTTCTTTTCTTCTTTTGTTCTTGTTCTTCTTATTCTTATTCTTTCCTTCTTTTTCTTCTTTTTCTTTCTTGTTCTTTTTCTTCTTTTTGATGTTCTTCTTTTCTTCTTGTTCTTGTTCTTTTGCTTTTCTTCTTCTTTTTCTTTGTACTGTTCTTATTCTCATTTTGTTATTTTATTATTCCTCCTTTCTTCTTGATATATCACCTCCTCTTCCTCCTCCTCCTCCTCCTCCTCTTCCTAATTTTTCTTTCTTTTTCTTTTTCTTTATTTTTATACTGTTCTTATTTTAGTTGCTATTCTGTTTTACTTTGTTCCTCCTTTTCTTCTTCTTCTTCTCCTGCTCTTCATCTTTCTTTTCTTCTTTTTCTTGCTTTTCCTCTCCCTGATGTATTAGTCCATAAAACATAAGCAAATCAAACCAAAATGAACCTATTTGAATTTATAAGTGTGTGTGTGTGTGTGTGTGTGTGTGTGTGTGTGTGTGTGTGTGTGTGTGTGTGTGTGTGTGTGTGTGTGTGTGTGTGTGTGAGACCTTTACCTAACCTAACCTTATCACCCCCAGAGTATAATGTGCCGATGAAGAGCGTGCTGTCGGACTTGTGGGTGTTCTATCACAACCTGGAGATAATTGAGGACAGGCTGAGGCAGGCCACTGAGGCAGGTTGTCCCAACCCCAAACCCTGGATATGTCATGCTGCCCTGCCTATATTTGAAAGGTGAGGAGGAGCAGGAGGAGGAGGAGGAGGAGGAGGAGGAGGTAGTGTAGTGTATAGGAAAGGGATAGAGAGGAGGAGAGGAGGAGGAGAAGGGAAGATAAGATATTGATGAAGAGAAGGAAAAGAGGAGGAAGGAGAGCAGGAGGAGAAGGAGAAAGAGAAGGAGGAGGAGATAGATATTGGAAAAGAGGAAAAAGATGATAGGAAAGTATTAGAGAGAGAAAGAGAAGAAATATTAGGAGGAAGAGGAAGAGGAGGAGGTGGAGATGATGGTGGTGAAGGTGGAGGTGGAAGAGGAGGAAGGGAAGGTGAAAAGGTATCGATGAAGGAATGGATGGGAAAGTGGAGGAACAAAAAAGATAATGAAGGGATAGAGGAGGAGGAGGAGGAAGAGGAGATAAACACAAGAAGAAGAGAAGAAAAGAGATGATAGGAAAAGTATTAGAGAGAGAAAAAAGAAAAAAATATTACCACCACCACCATTACCACCGAGAAAGTAGAGAGAGAGAGAGAGAGAGAGAGAGAGAGAGAGAGAGAGAGAGAGAGAGAGAGAGAGAGAGAGAGAGAGAGAGAGTGAGAGAGAGAAAAGTAAAGATGGAGAAGTGAAGTGAGAGGAAGAGGAAGAGGAAGAGGAAGAGGAAGAAGAGGAGAAAGGATAGCACAGTGAAGCAACAAGAAAAGTAACCAATTCTTTATTTTCTTTCAATTTTCTTTATTTTTACTATTACCACCACCACCACCACCACAATCACAACAACCACAAAACCAAGGACCACCACTACCACCACCACCACTTCTTCAGGTACCTAACGAGGGTGCGGGCGAGGTACATGGTGCTAGGGAAACATGGCACCCTGGACAACTATCTGAGTGAGCGTCTGCAGTGTCCCCTTCATGAGATCCAGGCAGCCTTCCGTCGCAATGAGGGGCTCGCCAACATTCACGTCGGCCACATGAAGTCAAAACTGGACCTTATTCTGGGCGCTGGCTTCACTACTGAGGATGTTAGGTGTGTGTGTGAGTGTGTTGGGCGTGTGTGGGTGTAGGAGGGTTCTGGTGTGTGTGTGTCGGGTGTGTTTTGGGGTGTGTGTTTGTGTGTTTGGTTGTAAGGTGTGTGTTTTGTGGGGTAGGTGTGTGTGTGTGTGTGTTTGTGTGTAAAGTCTCTCTATTAAATTTGACGGAAGTGTGTGTGTGTGTGTGTGTGTGTGTTTGTGTGTGTGTGTGTGATCAATGCAAAAAAATCCATTAATTTATATTCTCTTACAATATTAAAACACAACAGACTCCCTTCTCTCTCTCTCTCTCTCTCTCTCTCTTTTGTCTAACCTAACCTAACCTGGTCCTCTCCACACACACAGGGGCTGCATGCGAGTCCTGCAGTACTCAGTGAAGAGGACGAGGAGCAGGATAGAGGAGATGAGTAGCCTTGGCCTGCACCACTTCTCCATCAGCGCCCTCTTCAAGCAGCCCAAGACTTACGCTAACATAGTCCGTAGGGTGAAGAGAGACAGGCTGAGAAAGGAGAGTGGAGGAGGCAAAGGAGGGTGGGTGTCTGGAGAGGAAGAGGGAAGGAAAGTGAAAGAAAGGAGAGAGAAGGAGAAAGGGTGAAGGAAAGGAGGAGGGTGAGTGATTGGGGAGAAGAGAGGAGGGAAAAAAAGCAGAGAGGTTGGAGGAAAGGAGAACGAGGAAGCGATGAAAGGAAAGGAGGAGGTTGAGTGACTGGGGAAGGAAGGAAGAGAAGGAGGAGAAAGGAAGAAGGAATTGTAAGGAAGATGAGAGTAAGTAAAAGAAATAAATGTGTGCAAAGTTCTCAATGGAAATGAATCAGGAAATGTGAAAGTTTGTACAGGAAATAATAGAAAAAGAATGAAAATATACAGTGTCATTAATGCAGGTTGTTTCCGTCCGTCCTTTAATGCTACACTGTAAGAAAACAATCAACAAAATACATTCAGTCACATTTCACTCTCCTTACCACAAATTAACTCAATATTTACTTCACTACTCAAGTTTAATCATTCAAAGTTCATTTCTTCTTAATCTATCGGTCATTTTGATCTTCCTCTATTATAAAACCAAACTATAAGAAAACAATAAACAAACTCCATTCACTGATCTTATTTCATTAACTCTCTTTATCACTTATGTCAATATTTAGTTCACACCTCAAATTTAATCATTATAAGTTAATTTCTTCTTAGTTTATCACTTATTTTGATCTCTTCTATCATAAAACCAAACTATAATAAATAATAAATAAAATACTGTACATTCACTTCTATTTGAGTCTCCTTAGCACAAATAAGTCAATATTTAATTCATTACTCAAACCTAACCATTGTAAGTCCATGTGTTGTTAGTTTATCGATTATTTTGATCTTTCTCTATCATAAGACCTGTTACAAATTGGTCAGTACACATTTATACACCAGATATGAGCAAATTGTCAATATTTAGTTCAACACTCCACTTTTCCTGTCTTAGCTTAATTTTTTGCTACTTCATCTTGGGTTGCTGTATCACAAAAGTTGTTGCAAATTGGTTTACATATTGAAATACCACATATATTTATTAGTAGGTACGCATCTCGGGAGCCCCAAAACACACACACACACTCTCTCTCATATTAAGTGGCGTCAAGCGAAGCTGGAATGGTAGAGTTTACAGACTACTGAGTGAAGTTAATTAATGTAAAAGACTATTGACGGTTGTCACTTTTCGCCCTGTGTGCGGCGGGAGCACCATAGCCTGGTGTGTGTGTGTGTGTGTGTGTCATGCTGCCACACTCACGGTGCACGCATGCACTCATCGACACCATCCATGAAATTGGTTTGGCCTGGAATCACACCACGGCAAGGATTTTCTTTTTCGGACATTCGTCAAAAGCGGGGCAACACAGCAAAAAATTGTGTGACGGCGCGGCTCAAGCTGCCCCGTCAGCGTGCCCCGTGGAGTGACGTTTGTCCCGCCCCAGGTCTGGGTGCCGCTGGGGAAGGAGGAGGCGCACTGCCTCCTTCGCCTTCCCCAGGAAGGACAAGAAGGAGAGCTTAGCTCTGAGTCCTGCCCAGCTGGCCGCAGCGCCCCTGGGTGCTGAAGAGGGACGGCCAGACCCCCGTCAAGGTGCGCTGCGTGCCGGCGGCACGCGGGGTGTCTGTCCTCAGGTGGCGCTGGCCGCCCTCCTCCAGGTGCTGACGTGCACCACGACATGCCCCAAGACTGTGCCTTCCTTGAAGGTACAGTGAAGGGACCTTAGGGAAGCGGCACGCCTTCACCGCCCTGCTCTGCAATGGCGGGCGTCTCCGTGAGGGTGGCGCCGAACCACCCTTGCCAACGACACCACGACGCCAGCCAGAGCAGAGCTGTGAAGGCCATGGAAGAGGTCAGAGAAAGGTTAGCTTGGGTCATTAGTGTGGCCTAAGGTCATGAGCCACCTGAGCGATCTGGGTCACGTCCTGCCACAGGCTGTGCACATGGTCGCCGCGGGGCCTCTGTCTCCCATAGACTGCTGCGCCTCCCGCTGTTTCTCCTCCACATTAGGAGGTTCTTCATGACGGAGAATGGGAGAACAGGCTGTTTCATGTCCCTCCCTATCATTCCCATGGTTGAGTGTTCTCCACCTCCTCCTCCTCCTCTTCACTACTCGGCACTTCTCAGCGAGACGCGATGCCAAACACTGAGCTGCACTCAGCCACTCACGCCCTGGCGATGCTGTCACGCGGACCTGCACAGAGGAGGAGGAAGCCGCGGCAAGCACTCCTGTAGAGAAATGATGGGGATGGACATGGAATGTGTTCCCTTCCTCCATAACGACAAACCCCTTAATTGTGTAGAGGTCAAACTCCGGGATGGCCAGCAGACCGAGCGGGGCCGTGGCCACCGGGCGCCAGCCAAGGTAAAGACAATTCTCTTTATTTACCTTGGCGCCAGCAGTCTCCGGGAAAGTGTGGCCTAAATCGGGCGGGTATAGGCACTGCCTTACTCTGGTGGTGTTGTGCAGGTGTGTTGAGGGCAGGGCGGCATCGGTCACCCATACTATCTACATGTAGACCGTGGGACAGCCAAGTGTCCAACGCTCTGCGCTGCAGGTGTGTTGAGGGCAGGGCGGCATCGGTCGCCCATACTATTTAGACCGTGGGACAGCCAAGTGTCCAACGCTCTGCGCTGCAGGTGTGTTGAGGGCAGGGCGGCATCGGTCACCCATACTATTTAGACCGTGGGACAGCCAAGTGTCCAACGCTCTGCGCTGCAGGTGTGTTGAGGGCAGGGCGGCATCGGTCGCCCATACTATTTAGACCGTGGGACAGCCAAGTGTCCAACGCTCTGCGCTGCAGGTGTGTTGAGGGCAGGGCGGCATCGGTCGCCCATACTATTTAGACCGTGGGACAGCCAAGTGTCCAACGCTCTGCGCTGCAGGTGTGTTGAGGGCAGGGCGGCATCGGTCGCCCATACTATTTAGACCGTGGGACAGCCAAGTGTCCAACGCTCTGCGCTGCAGGTGTGTTGAGGGCAGGGCGGCATCGGTCGCCCATACTATTTAGACCGTGGGACAGCCAAGTGTCCAACGCTCTGCGCTGCAGGTGTGTTGAGGGCAGGGCGGCATCGGTCGCCCATACTATTTAGACCGTGGGACAGTCAAGTGTCCAACGAGCGGCGCTGCAGGTGTGTTGAGGGCAGGGCGGCATCGGTCATCCATACTATCTATATAGACCGTGGGACAGCCAAGTGTCCAACGCACGGCGCAGCAAACATGCAGCAGGACGTTTGGACTCAGCACTCAGCGTTCTTCTCGCAGCCTTCACTTTTGGAGACGCGTGAGCAGGACTGACTCCAAGCCACCGCTGCGGCCTGCCGTGTGTTGTGTTGTTGTGTGAAGTGTTGCAGCGAAGGTTACACCGACGGCGTCGCCTGCGCCGCTCACTGTACTATTGAAAGCCGGCGGGCGTCCTGTCAAGCCTGTGCACATCACCTCACCAACGACACCGGCCAGCCTTCCCCGCACCTCCGTGCATGGCGCCACCAAATACACACACCGTCCGTATTCCCTCAGCAGCAGCAGCAGCAACCGCCTTCTCCTCCGCCGCCGCCGCAGCAGTAGCAGAAAAAGCAACAACAACCGCAGGCGCCGCAGCAGCAGCAGCCACAGCGGCTGCCGCAGCAACGTGCTACCCTGCCTGCCTGCTGGCTGAGGCAGCAGCAGAAGCCGCAGCAGCAGCAACAGCAGCAGCAATGGAAGCAGCAGCAGCGTGCTACCCTGCCCCTGCCTGCTGGCTGAGACAGCAGCAGCGTGCAACCCTGCCTCTGCCAACTGGCTGAGGCAGCGGCTGCAGCAGCAGCAGCAGCATCAGCGTGCAACCCTGGCCTTGATTGATGGCGAGTGGTGAGTAGCTGCCACGCCTCGCCAGGCATCGCCGTCAGGAAACACATGTAAGGTAAGTCACGAAGATCACCAACTGGACACACCCTCTAATGTTGCTCTTTTCTTTCTTTTTCAGGTTAAGATATATCAATATTAGTCTCTCTCTCTCTCTCTCTCTCTCTCTCTCTCTCTCTCTCTCTCTCTCTCTCTCTCTCTCTGACTAACCATTCATTACAATGGTACATACATACACGTACAGGTCACAGCAATTCAAAAATATTTCCAGCAAATAAGACACGACATCCTGTGTGAGTTGTAGGCAAGTGGCCACTGTACCCACTGTACACTGTACACTGTGTTGGTGCTATGCAGTGACCGCCGCTAACTCAATAAAGTGTGGGAGTATATCTTTTGAGAACTTCCATTAGGAAAGAGGAAAAAAGAAATTAAATGAAACACTTCAAAGATAAACATGACACATTAACTTTAAAAAGACAAGCCATTACCAGCTTGACTCAATCCTGCAAACACACACACACACACACACACACACGTAAGGCAAGAAAAAGCAACATATTTAAGTAGAATCTTGTATTTACATATAAATAAAAGTAGGCAGTTCACAACCTCATAATCTTTGTATGACCGAGAAATAAGTAGATGACCTTCTCTTTACAATAATGGTTAACCTGAAAACTGAGAGAGAGAGAGAGAGAGAGAGAGAGAGAGAGAGAGAGAGAGAGAGAGAGAGAGAGAGAGAGAGAGAATGCTTTGAGGGATTAGTTTTTGATTATGGGTAGGAATATAACAAAGGGGAAAGGAGATACAATAAAAACAAATAATAATAATAATAATAATAATAATAATAATAATAATAAAAATCAAAAGGAGTGGAAGGGAAGGGAAGGAAAGAGGGGTGGGAGATGATATTCTTCCCTCAAAACTGACTGACTTCAATTTGACTGACTGACTGACTGACTGGAGACATACATACATACACACACACACACTCTGCAGACATCACTATTAATGAAGCTGTTATTAGAACCTTTCCTGAGCTGCGTTAATTATCACTTCACTTCACTTCACTGACTGACTGACTGACTGCTTGTAACTATTCACTTATTTCTCCAACTTAAAAAAGAAAAGTTATGTTCTGTTTATTTTTTTTTCTCTCTCTTTGTTAATTAACTAACTGACACACACACACACACACACACACACATAAGGGTCCTCATTTTACTAAGACTTATTAAATTGGGAATCTGGAATTAAGAAAGCAAGGAGGAAAACAAACATAGGAATAGGAGGAGGAGGAGGAGGAGGAGGAGGAGGAGGAGGAGGAGGAGGAGGAGGAGGAGGAGGAGGAGGAGAAAAGGAAGCTAATATTGAAGACATGATGAAAAAATTAAAGAAAAACAGTTAGAAAATTAAGAAATATCTGATAATGAAATAAAAAAAAATATAATAAAGAAAGGATGAAGAGAGAGATGAAGGTGAAATAAATCTAAAGGAGGAAAAGACAAATAAAGGAGAGGAATAAATATGGGATACATGAGACTAAATGAAGTGTAGACATGATTAATCTGGAGAGGAAATATAAGATAATAAATATTAAAAGATAAAAAAAAAAAAAAAAAAAAAACTAATAATTCTAAGGACAAAATTGAGAGAGAGAGAGAGAGAGAGAGAGAGAGAGAGAGAGAGAGAGAGAGAGAGAGAGAGAGAGAGAGAGAGAGAGAGAGAAAAAAATAACAAATCTGGAAGTAGAAAGAACAGAAAACATAAGAAAGAAAGAAAAGAAAATGAGAGAATGAGCAATAAATACAAAAGAAAAAGAAAATGAAAGAGAAAGAAAGAAAGGAAAAGGAAAAAAAAAAAACTATACATATGGGAAGAAACAATAGATTAAAAAAAATAAATAAAAAAGAGGAATGATATCTGGAATGCATAGACAGACCTGCAGAAACTGGCCCAGCTGGTGAAGGGAGGGAGGGAGGGAGGGAGGGAGGGAGGAGGAAGAACTGTTGGGGGGGAGGGGGGATGGAGCAAGCAGCCACCACCCTCAGTAGCCGCACGATCGAACACTGAATAGGGAGCCGGGTCAGGGGGGGAAGTGGGGAAGGGAGGGTAGGGGAGGGAACTGAGCCTCACCAAGGGCATAGAGGTGAGGTGTGGGTCATTTAAAGTTCATTCAGGTAAATGTGTGTGTGTATTCTCTCACTGTATTTGTTTTCTACTCTCCTTTGGTGCCTGTTCTGTTAAATGGTTCTACTTTCACAGGATACTGGTATTACTCTCACTACTTCACACTGGTTTAGATTCTCCTCTCACTTTTGTTTTGTTTACTCTCACAAGACAAGGCTGCAGAAATCTCCTCACTTTCTGTTTACTCTCACTAATTCAACACAAGGCTTCAAAACTCTCACTTACTTGGTTGACTCTTACTACACATGGCTTGAATACTCTCACTTTGTTTTCTCTCACAAGACATGACACTCACTCGCACGTGAGGTTCGGCAAACACGCACACGCACGCACGCGCGCACACACACACACACACACACACACACACACACACACACACACACACACACACTCTTGAGGGAAGCACTCTTGAGAACACTGTAACATTTCCCTGGTGATGACAATGGTGGTGATAATATGACCAGAAATATCTTATTTGTAAGAATGTACCAAAAATAAGGACAAACAGTACCAACTCACACATTCCCTGATTAAAAACCTACATTACTTTATCTTATTTCAACATTGAGTGGTCAGAATATTAGTGTGGTAAATATTAGTTATGTCAAGGCTTTCTGTTCATTATTCCTTCTGTTGAATGTAAAAATTTTGCAAAAATAAGGGCAAATAGTACCAACTCACACATTCTCATTAAAAACCTACATCATTTGATCTCATTTCAGGATTGAATGACCAGAATATCAGTGTGACATGAAATATTAGTTATCTCAAGGCTTTCGGTTCATTGTTCCTTGCATTGTCTGTACAAATATTGCAAAAATTAATGTAAATACTAACTTACACATTCCCTGATTAAAAACCTACACTATTTTATCTTGGTTCAGCATTGAGTGGCCAGAATATTAATGTGGTAAATATTAGTTATCTGAAGGCTTTCTGTTCATCATTCCTTCTGTTGTATGTAGAAATGTAACAAAAATAAAGACAATTACCAAATGACACATCAATTCATCTCATTTCAGCCAAATATTGT
The DNA here is from genome assembly GCF_017591435.1 of Portunus trituberculatus. Lineage (NCBI taxonomy): Eukaryota > Metazoa > Arthropoda > Malacostraca > Decapoda > Portunidae > Portunus > Portunus trituberculatus. The sequence continues at coordinate 2,231,667 of NC_059264.1, read as the reverse complement.
GACAAAAAATATTATTTACCTTAAAGACCTTCTATTCATCATTCCTTCCTACTCTTCACCAATAAAAACAACAAACCATAAAATTAACTTTAAAAGAAATACACATACCTTTTTGTTTTTCATTCCACTTTGGTAATGAATGAGGAACAAAAAAATATTAACATGAGGCTTTCTTTTACAATATTTGCATTTCCATCAACACACAAACAACACAACACAAGAATCGGTGGTGAGCAACATGAGGCAACACAAGATGGAATGATGCTCCAGACACACACCAATCCTTACAATTAAAACAAAACACTAGTACACATTTTTCTCCCTGTACACTCAACACCACACACCCTCCTCCCTGTCACACCCCCCTGCCATCACTCACAGGTAAGCAAGGGAGGAGAGGGAGGGAGAAAAACTGTATGTCTGTGTTTGTCTGTGTGTGCATCACTTACAAATGAAGGAATAACATTAGTGTTCTGATAAACAATGAAAAGTGAAAATCATTGCGTGTTTGGTTGTGGTTGTTGTTGTTGTTGTTTTCTTTTGTTTTCTTTTTTTTTCAGTGAGTTTTGAAATCTCTCCTCTCTCTCGATACACCTCAAATCAACAGAATAGATTAGAGCTTACACAAAATATGATAAGGTAAGTTTGTTACTATAATTCTTAACATATACTTATTTGCCTTTTCTTTTCTTCTGACACGAAGTAGTAGTAGTAGTAGTAGTAGTAGTAGTAGTAGTAGTAGTAGTAGTAGTAGTAGTAGTAGTAGTAGTAGTAGTAGTAGTAGTTACAATATCCAGTCATCTAATGTTGCTTTCTTTTACAATATACACAATTTGAGTTGAGTACATGAGTGAGTGACAATGTAAGGCTGTGTTTACCTTCCCCATGAACAGCCATGCTGGGAAGAATCATCAGTTTATATCACAAACACGTCCTACTGCTATTGTCGCTGTCCTCCCCCCTCCCTCCCTCCCACCCTTCCCACCCAAGACCCTTCACAATGCTGGGTATGGAAAATGAGCCGTCGCCACCTCCTCTTTCCTATCCACTCTCACAGACCTAACAGGAATATTCTTACTGTATAAACACTTAGTCTCAATTATTGTCTTTGCATTATTACTGATTGAATAAGACTGCTGGTGGCCTGGCTCCTGTGTGTGCTGCCTCGCTCTCACTCACTCAGGCACGTCACAGCTTGCCAGCCACACCAGCATGAAGGAATGTTACCACTAACCAAAAGAACACCCAGTCATGTCCCCCAGTCACTCCACAGCCCAGGCATGACAGGTACACGCAGTCACAGTCAGTCACACACACACACACACACACACACACACACACACACACACACACACACACACACACACACACACACACACACACACACACACACTCTCTCTCTATCTCTCCTCCCAACACACCCCGACTGCCTCCACTCACCTCACCACCAATGCACAAGGAATAGAAGAGGAAAGATTGTGTTACCGACAGTCAATTAACCAATGATTAGGTAATGTTAACTGTTAAGCGTGTCTGTGCGAGAGTGGAGAGGCACACGTGTTAATGCCACATACATACATACACACACTCACACATACACACACACACAAGGCTGAGTATCCCCCGGAAGAAATTATATTCAGATTAGACTAAACATGAAAAGGTTTAACTTGTAACCGAATGACACACGAACAAACTCCTGCCTGCGGTTACTAGCCTTACTAACCGTCCTCACCACACCTCCTCCTCACAACACTGCAGAGGATGTTTTGAGGGAAAGGTGGCACAAAGGAACCCAGAGGAGAAGAAGCACACAGCTCCATTCCTCGTCGTTTATGGCACACCCTGCAGCCGCTACGGACAAAGGTGTAGGATAGGACAAGCCAACTTTCCTGCTCCTAAATCCTTCATCCTTGATTTCTCCTCTCTTCCTCCTCAAATAAAGAGAATCTAGGGAATGAAGTGGAGTATTATGTGGAGCCATCACCCGGCACTGTACTACTCCTATATCTGGCCAAAGGGGAAATAATCAGTAATTTTCTTTGGATATGCATGTAGCTCCTCCTTCAAGCATTTCTAGTAGTATACTATCATTGCCTGTGCATGGCCATTCCTGAGACAACAGTAGTCCTTGCCACTCTCCAAGCTGCCTTCTCCACTGACTACTCTCATCAACGCACCACTCAGAGCTTCCCTCCCTCCGTGGCGAGTGGCGAGTCAAGTTTGGGGCATCGCGAGTCAGGGCGACGCATTGTCTGAATTTTTTTATTGTCCAAGCTATGAATTATCAGGAAATGAGTCCTCTGCCACCTGCTCTGCCTCTGCAGCCCTCCACTGGAAGCATGGCACCTCAGGGCTGTGCTGGAGCATCACACACTGCCTCATCACACCTGCCCTGCGGCAAACCAACGACAACATGGTCTGATTGATGCACTTGCTCTGACATCAGCCTCAACACAAGGAAACAGAACCAACAGAACGAACCTTTGTTATGGGTTGAAAGAGAGAGAGAGAGAGAGAGAGAGAGAGAGAGAGAGAGAGAGAGAGAGAGAGAGAGAGAGAGAGAGAGAGAAAACCAATATTATTGCTCTTTCTTACATTCCATATTGTCCCTACCATCCTGAATGACTCCTGAACTAACGACACAAAATAAATAACCAGGGGAGTAAGAAAACAGCAGGTGTGTTTTGGAAGTAAGCTGTTTGAAGGCCAGACGCAAGAGATGGAAAGAAGCGCAATGCAATACTGAAGGCCTGAGGAGCAAGTCAAACATTACCACAGCAAACCATGGCCTCCTGGCACCACACGCTGGCCGGCACACTCACTCACTGCTTGGGTGGTGGTGGTAGTGGTGCTGCTCCGACAGTGATAACAACAACAACAATAACAATGGTCCTTATAACAGCAGTGGTGATTACCGAGGTACACATTGAGGGGTGTATCACTGACCTCCTCCTCCTCCTCCTCCTCCTCCTTCTCTCCCACCCCCTCTGCCACCTGTTCTAGTACTGTTAACGATACATGGCCTTGTGTGTAGGAACTTGTATTCATTAAGGTAAATATATCAAGTTCAGAAAGGAAAACAGATTATCCACAAGGTCGTTATTATATTGTATAGTATATGTTTATGTATGTATATATATAGTTTTTTTATTTTCTCTCGTTTATATATATCATGCTTTTTACGCCGTCATTCAGCTTTCATCTACTGTTCTATGTGGTGATGGGGTTGTCTTGTGGTGGGGACGTGGCGCGCTAGGCTTGGCAGGGTGGGTGAAATGAACAGTGGTGGTGGTGGTGGCTGGTGTGTGAGTGTCTGGTGTTTGCATGAGGGATAAAGTGTCTGGCGGTGTAGCAAGACAGGGCAGGGCAGGGCAGGGCAAGCAGGATCAAACCAAGAGTGAACCAGACTGCTATATGCTCAACACCTCCCTGCAGGCTCACTCTTGTTGCTGCTGCTGCTGCTGCTGCTGCTGCTCCTCCTCCTCCTCCTCCTCCTCCTCCTCCTCTCAAGTGGGTATCAAAACCATCTAACTACAGGGCTAATCCACTCCTCCATAAATACAAAAATAAAATCAACTTCCATGCCCGACTGACAAATCTGGGAGACATTCAATCATGCAAAGAATTTCTCGAGTGGGGACAAGAGAATTACCAAAGACTGAATCAACAGGAAGACTATCAAGACTATTGCCCTACCAGCCTTCCTGGCCCCCTGTAGTAGTAGTAGTAGTAGTAGTAGTAGTAGTAGTAGTAGTAGTAGTAGTAGTAGTAGTAGTAGTAGTAGTAGTAGTAGTAATAGTTGTAGTAGTAGTAGTAGCATCACAGACGAGTGGCTCAGCTAACGCCTGGCATCACATCAAGCACCTACTGTGTTCTGCTACTAGTCAGTGTGATGCGTCCGTGCTCTGATACTTAATTCACTCACTCACTCACTCACTAACCAGGAAGGCCATTGGGTGTGTGTGTGTGTGTGTGTGTGTGTGTGTGTGTGTGTGTGTGTGTGTGTGTGTGTGTGTGTGTGTGTGTGTGTGTGTGCATACATGCGTGCACTGAGGCTGGGCTGCAGGCAAGGCTACATGGTCAGCTGTGGCATGACTGGCTGTGTGCCCAATGGAGATGGGTCACTGCCACCGCCACTGCCGCTCTCCTCGTCCATCTGGAGCAAGACCTTGGCCGGGAATGATAACGGAATTTAAACCTTACAAAAACTCAGCTCTAAAGGAAAGTGTCTACCAAATTTCCTAGAGATCACTGTTAATAAAGGGAGAAACACTACTTTTTAAAACAGGCACTAGTAGAACATGGCATCTCGTATGGCACATCCTAAACAAATTCCTCGCTAAGATACATTAAAACGATGGGCAGCCCACCTATAACAGAGTCAAGGTCAAGGCTAAACACATCAAAAGGGACAGGCAGCTCTGCTCTCAAATGACATCACAGTCAAGGCCTGACACAAAACCACAACAGGCCTCTCGCCCCCCGCCCCCCCGCCTCCTGACTACCAAGGGTATTGCACGCCGGGTCCTCACAGCCTCCCCACCAGCAGCGGCAGCAGCTGCACCGCCATGCTGGCTGGGCTGCCACCTTGCGCCGCACTGCCGCACACACACAGTCTTGTGTCTTGGGGTGAAGAAGCAATGGTCGTGCCAGAACTGTGAACAGTGTCCTGCCTCGGGTTGTGACGCACCGATGCTGCCGCCGCCTCCCTGCCTCCTCCCTCCCACTGCTGCTGCTGCTGCTGCTGCTGCTGCTGCTGCTGCTGCTGCTGCTGCTGCTGCTGCCGCCACCTGCTGCTGCTCCTGTTGCTGCAGGTGAAGTGTTACACAAAGGCTGCCCAAGGATCACAGTAGTTGTGACTTCATAGGAATTATATCAATTCTGACCTAGTAGAAATAACTAGACATCGCTACTATGTACACTGCCAGTCTGGCAGCCTGGCCACGCCGGCCCAGGCTTGGGGCGGCGGCGGCCACAGAGCAGGACCACAGTGGCCCTCCCTCCTCCCACAGGCACTCAGCGCTGCAGCCTGCAGGACTCTCAGGCCGTGCTGGGTTGAGGGGGCCGTGCAGGGCCGGGGCGCCAAGGCAGCACCGGCGCCGACCCTCCCACCTGCCCCGCGGGGCGCTACAATCTCTCGTCACTCCCATCATCGAAGGCCGTCCATGAGTTGGATTTGTGGGAGAAGTGGTGGTGGTGATGGTGATGGTGGTGAGGGTGGTGGTGGTGGTGGCCTGCCTGCTTCTGCTGCTCCTGCTGGCGGATGGTCTGGCGCACGGCAGTCAGTGGCACGGTAGTGTCCTGGCTCTGGCCCTCCACCGGCATGTCCAGCAAGGTGTGGCGGCCCACTATGCCCTCCAGCACCTGCGTGGCTGGCGAGAACCTCACCCGCCCCGTGGAGTTGCCGCCTGACCCGCCGGAGAGGGTGGAATACATGTCCGGGGCGCTAACGTAGCTGCTGTCCTCACTGGTCATGCTGTCCGGCGGGGTGGGATTGGTGGGGGTGCCACCCCCAGAACCCCCAGACCCACTCCGGGGCTTGGGGGAGCTCCGGCCGAGGGAGTAGTTGTACTTCCTGAGGGAGGAGCGGGTGTGGTGGTGGCGAGGCAGGTCCAGGGAACCGGGCCGGTCCGAGGAGCGCTCCGTGTCGTGGGAGTTCTGGCGAGACACGCGGGGTGGCGGGGCGGGGCCAGGGTGCAGCTCTAGGTGGCCGCTGCGGTGGGTGGGGGTGGAGTAGGAGCTGTCCCCCTCGTCCTCCAGCTTGAAGGAGGGGTTGATGTTGGAGGAGGAGGACGAGGCATTGGACACGGAAGAGGGGGTGCGGCGGTGGTGCAGGTTGAGCCTGGAGGGGGTGTGGGGGTTGGTGGAAGTGGAGGAGGAAGACACTGAGGTGGAGGGGTTGTCATAAGCGTGGTATCCTCCTCCGCCCTCCACCCCGGCTGCCGCTGCTGCCGCTGCTGCAGTGTGCCGCATGACATAGGGCGGGTACACTCTTTGCTCATAGTGCACGCTGGCCAGGTACTCTGGCGGCGCTCCCCCTTGGCTGCTGTAGTAGTACCCCAGGGGCTCCCCACGGTGCTCGATGGAGTACTGTGCATAGTGCCCCTCGCTGCGGTACACCTCTGCCTCGGGCTTGGGGGACAGTGGGGCCACCTTAGAGGAGGAGGAGGAGGAGGTGGGGGCCGTGGCGTGCTGCTCCCCCGTCACCGGCCCCCACACCAGCATCTGGTCGCTGCGGTAGTCTGGCCGGATGTAGTCTGCCGGCCCGGGGATGTAGGGACGCTGGCTGCTGCTGTAACTTGTCACCTGTTGCTGTGGGGGGAGGGGGAGGGTGTTACTGCTGAGGTTGACACTCCCTGCTGCTGCTGCTGCTGCTACTACAATTAGTTACTATAACAATTCCTTTTCTACTTGCTATTACTACTACTGCTACTACTACTACTACTACTACTACTACCACAATGACAACTTGCCCTGTCTACTGCCTTAGACTTCATTTGCTTCTCTTCACTTGCATCCTCTGCTCATGTGTCCCACCTCTCACCTCTCACCTCTCTCTCTCTCTCTCTCTCTCTCATCACCTCAAGGATTCACTTCAGGCATACACCTTCCCACTCAACACTCACCACTAGACAACACCCATTCCTACCCACCACTCACCATGTCAAACTGCTTCTGTGTATTCCCTTTACAACTCTCACTCACACCACCTCAATTTCTTACCACTTCAGATTAACACCTTCTCACTCATCACTAACCCTAACACCTTCCCACCTCAACCTCACAGATGCTTAATACACATCCTGTCTGTTTCTCTGTAATCTACCTAATTATTTTCCTCTCATTTGTATCTCAATTATTCTCCTTTCAATACTCATCCACCTGTTTTCATTATTTTCCCATTTATTGACAAGTTCTACCTGTATTTTCCCTGTTCTATTTTACTAATATTCAATCCTCACTTACCCCTCAGCTATCCACTTACTTGTCACTTTCCTTACAAGCCCTTTTTTATCCATCTACTTCTATACATAACTTGTCTCATTTTCTCATTCCCCTACAAGCTCTACCTCTCTTTTTTTCCCTACTGTACCTTCCTCATATCCAATTTTCACTATCCTCTCAGCTATCCACTCACTCTGTCACTTTCTCACTCATAAGCCCCACCTTCTTTTCCTTACTTCTATACATGTCTCATTTTCTCATTCACCTACAATCTCTATCTCTCTTTTTCCTTATTCTACCTTCCTCATATCCAATTTTCACTCTCCTCTCTGCTATCCACTCACACTGTCACTTTCTCATTCATAAGGGCAACCTCCCTTTCCCTGTTCCAGCACCTCACACTTGCAGTCTTCCTCATATTCACTAGTGTAGCCTCATGCCCTAGTTGTGCATTCACACCTCACACCTCCCTGCCTCTGTTGCCCCATGCCTTCTCTCACCTCGCTGTCATTACTAGCAGAGGAAGACTTTCTCCTTGGTGGGTGCTGGCCAGGAGGAAGGGCCCCAGGGTCACTCACAAAATGCTGTGGTGAGTCAGTGAAGCGCAGTGGTTTGGGTTCCAGCACCAAGGCGGGCCGGGCGTGGCGAGAGGGGCCATGGTAGGTGTTGTGTGCATAACCAGATGGGGAGGAGAATTCGTACTCTGTCAAGCCTAACCACTGTTGATAGTCTGAGTCTTCTTCTTGTGGCCTGTGGGTGTAAAGGTTAAGATGGAGTAGTGGTGGTGGTGGTGGTGTGTGAGTGTGTGTGGGTTTATCTTATGTTGTATGCATAGGTTAGTCTTATATATCTTGTGAGTGAGCAAATGGCAAAGGAAAATGTTAAATGAGGTAGATATGAAGTCAAAAGGCTCAAGAGGAAAGATATGAGAGAGAGGTATTACTTAGAGAAGTTTGTATTTCATGTTTCTTTCTTCCCTTTCCTTCCCTGGCCAATCATTACCTCTTGTCACTGCTCTCTCTCACTTTCCTTTCCTCATAACTTCCTTTCTCTTACCTGACCAAATCTTTCCTCTCTTCACAACCCATTTTCCTTCTCTTCCTTCCCACCTCTTCACAACATTCTTTCCCTCATCCTCACTCCCTTTTCCCCCTCCTCCTTTTCTTCACAATTCCTTTTCCTTCTTTCCCTCCCTTCACAACATCCTCTTCCTTCCCTAGCCAATCCTTCCTTCTCACAACCCTGGCCTCCGATCACCACTCACTTGACAGGCAGCAGTCTGGGATGCACGGCCGTCACATTGGACAGCCGCACATCATAACCGGCTGCCACACTCGCCAGCATTGCCGCAATATTGTAAACAAGGAGCTCCAGTGGCGAGAACTTTGGGAGCTGCCCCTTAGTCTCTGGTGTGGTGCCGTTGTACAGGGTGGGCACCGGTAGGGGACGCAGGGGAACTGGTTTGCCACTCAGGCCCCCACCGTCCTCCACACCACTATAATCTGGGGAGAGAACAGTGACAGTCAGTTTCTATGTCACTTACATGTACTTGTGTCTCACCTCTGCCGACACACACACCATGACAGACTGTTTCTTGGTTCTTGTAATGCCACTCAGCTTCACCACCACTCACCACATAATTGTCTACTCTACTCCTCTCTGCCAACATACACCTACACAACATATATCCTCATCTCCAGTCACCACACTCACCACACTCACAGGCAAGTCTCAGCACCATCACTTATGCATCACACCAGTTTGCTACTCAAATCACATCACCACACCAATTCTCATTACCAGTCTGTACTCAATGCTGTGTTGCCTCAGCATCACCACAGGGGCACCACACACTGAGATGTCCCCCAACAATCTGGTTCTCTCTAATGGAGTTGCTCTGAATGTTACTTGTATGATGGAGTGAATGCAAAGTCTTGAGATCACAGATAACCACACCAAGCTTTTCCTAGTTCCAACAATCACCAACACACACACACACACACACACACACACACCTTTTCCTACCAATATTCCAAGAGGTGACATGAAATAACTAGCACATGAAGGGAACAATTTCACAGCCCCAAGTCTTAGGAATGCTGTGAAAAGGGTGATGCCTCTATGAACTGAGACTGTAAGGGAGGTGCAGTGAAGCAGGCCACAGCACATGCATGAGATTGGCAATGAAGGTGTGGTGTTGGTTCACTTGGAGGGATGTGACAGCAGTGAGTGGCCTGAAGGAGCCACACCCTAGATAATTATTTGCTTCGGGAGGGAAGGGAGCAACACAGCAACACACACCCCTCTTCTTAAGTTTTGGGTGTGTCTGGTAATGATAGGAACACAGCAACACCCAGCAACATACAGAGGCTTTCTTAAGTTTGTTGTGTGTCTAGTATTGACAGTAACACATACACACGCACGTGCACACACAAACACAAACACACAGACACACACACACACTATTCTCTCTCTCTCTCTCTCTCTCTCATACATACACTTACACAGTCACACATAAAAAAAAGAAGCAAGCAAAAATAGAGGATCAAATGTCTTAAAATCAGACCAAAGGAAGCAAGGTAACAATAATAATAGTAAATACACACTACAAAATATGAAGTATAGAGCACAAACACACTTCTCTCTCTTTCACACACTCTCTCTCTCATTTGGCAGCTCCTTAAAGGTAACAACAACAACACAAACAGGTAACAGTAATAACAATCACTTAACCACCAATCCACAAAACACACACACACAAAAAAACTAAGACAAAAAAAATATACATTTACGGGAGCTGCTGCTGCAAAACATTACGTATAAAACTTACAAAAAACCGTGTGTGTGTGTGTGTGTGTGTGTGTGTGTGTGTGTGTGTGTGTGTGTGTGTGTGTGTGTGTGTGTGTGTGTGTGTGTGTGTGTGTGTGTGTGTGTGTGTGTGTGTGTGTGTATGTATGTATGTATGTATGTATGTATGTATGTATGTATGTGTGAGTGGAGTGTATATGTGACCTAAATCTACACATGATCACAATTACATTTAAAATTTTCTATGGACATTATTCCTACAGCAGCACCTCAGCTAACTGCAAGAACACATGGCCTCTGCCATCAAAAATCTTTACTCTACACAACACATGGTCAGTCTTCAGCTACAGGATAACAGGAGGGGAGTAGGGAGGGGCCTTTAGGGTGTGTCAGGCAGATTAAAGGAGCTACAGGGTGGTGGAGGGACAGAACAGCCAGGCCCGCACCCACCCTGACGCACTGCCCAGCCTCTCAAGTCGTCATGAACAGTGGAGCTATGCCAGTGATTTCTGGATGTTTTAAAGTTATGTAGTTTTTTTTTCTGTTTCTCTTGATTGTAAATATTATGGTGTTCCAAGGTTTTTGTGAGTTAAGTGGTGCGATAAGGTAACCCAATATTTTCTGGGTATTTTTATTTATCTATTTCTTTTTCTTTCCCTCTTGACTGTAAACATTATGGTGTTCGTGGCTTTTTATGAGCTTGGTGGGTGGATAAGGCAAGCCAATATTTTCTAGGTGTTTTAAAGTTTTAGTCAGTTTTATTTTTGGAGTGAAGTTGGTTTTTTGTCAATCTTGTGGTGATTTACTCTCATTTTGTAAGCTTGGTGGCAGGATAAGATATGCCAACTAACATGAATTTTCTAAGAGTTTTTGCAACATGGGTGGTAGAATAAGGTAAGCCAATATTTTCTAGGTGTTTTAAAGTTTTTGGATTAGTCTTGTTTGATGAAGTGGCTTTGTTCCAAGTATTTTCTCTCTTCAGCTTGTAAATACTGAGGTGCACTTGTCTTCCTTGTGAACTGGAGAGCAGGAGGAACTAACTCAGCATTCATGGGTCACCTTTCTTCAATAGTTTGTTTAGTTGTGGAGTTTACTGACTGTGTACTCTGAGGGTTTCTGCTCCTCCTCCTCCTCCTTCTCCTAGTTAACCTCTTCAGTACTGGCACTCATTTCTACCTTGAGTTTTGGGCTTGATAAGACAATTTTATTGACATTAGGAAGGGTCAATGGAGGTCAGAAGATTAATGACCAGGGTTTTCACTATTTTAAATCCTACATATGTTTCTGAAGCTGTTTAAAATAATCAAATTGTAACCAGAATGAATATGAAAATGCATCATGGTACTGAAAGGGTTAACACTATACCACATTACTCTTTTCATCGCAGGAACTGAAAGTACTTACAAATTCTCTACTCTGAAAACTACCCTGTATGTGGAGCAAGATTTTCACTCCAACATAGCATAATCAAACTGCATTTTTCTTAGCCATAAATGCAAATCAAACTGGTCTTCTTTTATTTATATTTATGAAGATAAGACTGGACACCTCAAATGTATACTGAATTAACACAAAGCCTTTAATCTCCAGACTAGCTCTTAAAGGCAGACAGCTCTTCCTACACATCTATCCATTACTGTGGTTGGCAAAGTGTGAGGCTGCTGGGGTGTGGTCAGGGGGTGGGTGAAGGCCTGGGGGAGGGGAGGGGAGCTAAGGGAGGGAGTCATCTATACCAGTAATGTCCAAGATGGCTTGCCAGTCATCCTGTGCTGATTCTGAAATCACATAACAGCTGATTTAATGCACGGCAAGAAAAGATGGGGAAATTTTTTAGTGTGGGTAAGTGTTGGGGAAGACAAAGTGGCTTTAATATTAGAAATGCCTGCTGGGGACTGACTTGACGTTGACTTGTGGACTTGTTGACTTGACTTAATCTGGTGACTTAACTCTAAACTGTGAGGGACTGCAATGCTCTAGTCCTGCTGTGTGTGAAGTGAGGGGGGGGAGGGAGGACAAGACACTGGTTGAAATATTAGACAACTGCCTGCTGGGGGGCTGACTTGAGGACTTAATGTGTTGACTGGACTGGGTGACTCAACTCTAAACTGTGACACTGTGCTCTACTCCTGCTGTGTGTGGGGAAGTGTGGGGAGGAGACACTGATTGATATATTAGAGAACTGGCTGCTGGGGGGTTGACTGGAGAACTGAACCTGTTGACTTGGTGACATACTGAGGGATTGCATTACTGTACTCTAGTCCTGCTTTGTGTGGGGGCTGCAGGAGAAACACTGGCTGAAACATTAGTGAACTGCCTGCCTGCTGGGGGACTGACTTGACTTGACTTGAAGTGCCTTGGCTCTCCAGTGACAAGGGGCTGCATTACTTTAGTCCTGGTGGTTGTAGGGCATCCAAAGTTTGTGTGGGAGGGACCTGCCACCCCACCAACACAGGGTGAGCGGCCGGGTGACCACCAGGTGACCATGGGTGAATGAATGAGCGCCGAGGAACAAAGTAATGTTAGCAAGGGCTGCCACAGACAAGCAATGAGGAAACCATGAGTAAGGGGAACTGAGGCCAAATATACAGGAATCAAAATGTAAACAAGACAATGGGAGGGAAACTCATTCAAAAAGGCTGAAAAAGAAATAATGGAGCATATTACAGTACATATAAATAATACAGGTACACTATAAGGAGATAAGTAGCCGTACAGGAACAAAATGTACTGAGGGAGGAGGTACATAAATAAAGACAAGCGGAGAACCAAAAAGATGGAAAGTTGGGGCATACTATACCTGGCATGTAGTAATATCCATTGCCAGCTTAAAAACAGAGAGGAAGCTCCATTAACACCTGAGTCAGGGAAGGAAGGGTACAACACTCTTACCTGCACATGAGGACAACACCTGTCTCTCTCTCGGCAGCTGCTGGGCCTCCCTCCTACACCTGCTAACCCTACACAGGTGCACCCATACAAGGCTACGCTATTTTGAAAAACTAAGAAAAATCTGCTTTGCATGCTTGACTGACTGACTGAGTGACTGACTGACTGACTGACTGACTGACTGACTGAATGACTGGCTGATTGACTGACTGACTGAATGACTGGCTGACTGACTGAATGACTGGCTGACTGACTAGTATGACATGAAGAGGCGTCCTGAATCCCGTGACAAAAGCTCAGTTATGTCAAGCTACACCTGAGTCTTGAGGCAGTTCTGATACAACATGGCTGTCACAATGCCTGCCGTCCTGTCCTGAGGGGAACAGCACTGCTACTCTGCCAACACACACACACACACACACACACACACACACACACACACACAGCTATCACTTGGCCATTCAAAAGGCAGGTTGCTAAGCTGGATCCAAACCAGTGAAAACCCTCAAAAAGACCCTTTATACTACCTCACAAAACATTAAGCTCTTATCTATCAACCTATACTCCCCTCCATCCCCACCCTTCCTCCCTCGGCCAGCAGGGACACCGCCACGGCACCACCGCCACAGCATGCACCGTAGCGCCACAGGGACGCCGCCGCAGTGCTGTGTCAGTGCATCCGCTGTGCCGCTGCCCCGCCACGGCCGCCACTCACCGATCTCTGGCCCGTATGCTGTGATCTGGTTGAGGCCCATCATGGTGGTGGAGTATGGGATGGGCCGCAGGGGTTTCTCAAGATTGGGTGCAGACTTACTCCAACGCTTCTGATTGGTGTCGTGGTGGTGAGGGATGATGTGGCCGCGCTCCTTCTGGTGTGCCGTGCTGGGCCCCCACGTCTTGCCCTTCACGCCGTCTGCTGGTACTGCAATGACAACGTGTGGGGGTGTTACGGCCAGTCGTGTCCCGTGTGTGTCTCTCGCTCGGTCAATGTTGCGTCACTTTCCGCACTTTTCCTCGTCAGTGTGGGAATTGCAGAAATGTCTGACTTGACCAAGCTTGAAGTTTGAAATGAATGTTTGTTTCTTTCTTTATCTTTGCTTGTGCAGGAATTGAATATTGTCTAAAGGGAATATTAATTAAAAAAAGTTGATGGCAAATAGAACTGAATACTTTTAAGGTGATTACTTGACTGTTAAGCAGAACGTTGGTGTCAGAACGTGGATCCATCACAACCACGGTAACCTAACTCAAAAACAGCTACACATCTTCAAAAAGGCAGACATCAGCATTCAGACACACCACAGGAGGGTACAAAAGGTCATTCCTGAAGGCTGGACAGTGAGAGAGACAGACAGAAGAGAACAGAGACAAGGAGGAGGAGAATGACAGAGATGCAGAGATAGAATGTGTCACTAGACTGAAGAACAAGACTCCTAAGATTAAGGAAACAACAGAAGAAAGTGTATCAGTCCTTGCTCAGTTCTCTAGACTAATTCTGCCTCAGTGTGACACCTACGCAGGGCAACACAGCACTCTAGCACATGCACGGCACAGGCCAACACTAACACCAGCACCAAGCACTCCCAGCCACACCACACCCTGAGGCAGCACCACTTAGCGCCTCCAGAAAACACAGTAAGCTTTAGTCACCGAGATTCTTCAAGGTTGTAAGTTAGAGTCAATGTAAGTGTAGTGTGATGCTGGGCGAGGAATAAGAGTGTTGGAATGCTTGTCTAAAGGCTGGGCATAAGAGGGCAGCAGTGTGTGGGGACAGGGAAGCAAGAAACATGTTTACCAGCATACACAAGGTTGAGTGACAGTATAGGTGAAGCAGGGAGGGTAGTCACACTCCCTCCTGGAACCACAATGCCTGGATATTTGATTGAGAGCCTCACTGTGGGTCTGAGAGAGATGGATGAGAGACAACGTGGTGCCATGCCTCACCTATGCCATGGACAGGAAGGGTGTTCATTATGCAAAATGTGAGAATCTGACACAAGAAAGTCGTGATAGTGAAGACATAAAGTGCTATACATCTCTGGCTTGTGGATCACCTTGTTAGTGCTGCAATCTCTCTCTCTCTCTCTCTCTCTCTCTCTCTCTCTCTCTCTAACAAGCACAAGCAAGATCTGAGTAGCATCGCAGACAGTTATTATATAGAACAGTGTCGTTATACAGGTACACAATGCATAGTGAAGTGGTGAGTGAAGGTGAAGACAACACAAGGGAGAGGAAGGAAAGAGGAAGGGGATATGGTGTTCCAGAGAGATGAGAGGCATGCACCAGGGAACACACCATACCTACACTTACTTTGGTACTTTAAAATATTACAAAGTATGCTAGGTTGGCATGGCAGGTTTTCTAGTGAGCATACTAAAGGGAAAGAGAAAACGAGCATTAGATTCCGTGCAGTTAGACAAGGCTGACTGACTGACTGGCTGGCTAACTGAAAAAACTAACTGACTGACTGGCTGACTGGTTGATTAAGTGAAGTGTTATAAAGTGGAGTAGGAAGACTTTTGTTGAGTAGGACAATAACACTTAGAGAGGCAGAGAAATACATGTTTATCTAAGACTTAAATCCTAACCACTCTGCCTTTAATCTTTGTTGTGTGTTGTTGCCATTCACACCACCATAGACACTTCCTTACACACACACACACAGAGAGAGAGAGAGAGAGAGAGAGAGAGAGAGAGAGAGAGAGAGAGAGAGAGAGAGAGAGAGAGAGAGAGAGAGAGAGAGAGAGAGAGAGAGAGAGAGAGAGAGAGAATATTAATCTTCTTCTTTCTCAAGTAGAATGGTTTAAGTGGTGCTAAGAAAGAGTGTGTGTGTGTGTGTGTGTGTGTGTGTGTGTGTGTGTGTGTGTGTGTGTGTGTGTGTGTGTGTGTGTGTGTGTGTGTGTGTGTTGATGTTTATGATAAAATTCTGGTCAATAAAATGTAAAGTAAAAAATAATGTGTTTTTGAAGTGTTAGATTTGTTTAACCAGTGGAAAAAAAATGAGTTTGAAATTAAAGAAGCTTATGGAAAAAAAAAAAACAAGGTACAGAAAAGTGAAGTAGAGAGAGAATAAGTTAATAATTTTGATATTTTTAAGCTCTAGAATGAATTAAGTCATAAAATAAATGTTTAGAAAGTTGTTGATGGTTATAAGAAAAATTTGTTAATAGAAGAAGTGAAAGATAGAGATTTAGTTCATTTTGATATACTTTTTAAGCTGTAAAGTTGTTAAGAGGTACAAATATGTGTCTTAGAAGTTACTGTCCAAAAATCTAAGTCTAAAAACTGCTAATTCTCTAACCAAACCTGAGCTGACCTGACTGTTAACACCTCTCTAAGCATTATTGACCTTCCATATGTGATTCTGTATGTATAAGTATGCATGTGTGGCTTTTAATTTACACCTCTCTCTATATAATGCGTAAAGAAAGAACACACACACACAACGCACACACACACACACAAACATACGTACAGACAAAGTGCTCATAGATAGAATAATGAAATAAATCTGTATGGAAATAAAACCATGAATAAGAAATGGCCAGTGTTTCTATCGACTAATACACATCACAACATTTCTCAACTTGTAGTGAAAGAGAATGACACACAAAGACACTCCATGACACACAAGACACTCCATGACACACTTCTTGAAACACACTTCATGACACACACCACGACACACACCACGACACACTCCACTTGTTGTTTACCTTGCCAAAGTGACTCAACCTATCAAGCAAGCCATTTCTCTGCCTCACTGACTGACTGACTGACTGACTGGTATATGGACTGACTAACCGACTGCCTGACAAACCTGTATAACTAACTGACTGACATGAAAAACACACGGAGAGACTGATAAACACAGACTAACTAACTAACTGACTGACATAAAGAAAATAAATAAATAAAAAAAAATAATAATTGACAGAATACCAAAATGACACAAAAACAACACACACACACACACACACACACTAAAAAACACCAAAACACACCACATACCTAACCTAACACACTAACACAAAGGCACCCACACACTACCTAAACACCTAACCTAACCTAACCTAACCTACAAAAAACACGATAAAAACACGCAAAACACCTGGGAAATTCAAACACCAGGTACCTTAGTCTCCACCTGCCCATAAAACACCAACATGCCACACTAGCCCAGCTCTACACACACAGAGGGGAGACACAGAGGGAAGAGTGGAGAGGGTAAAGCAAGGGAAAGGCATTCAAACACACACACACACACACACACACACACACACACACACACACACACACACACACACACACACACACACACACACACACACACACACACACAGGGGGATCTTGGTGGTGTGTTCACTGGCTCAGTCACATGGAAGAGGAGAAAGGACCAGGGAAACACAGAAAACTTGAGGACTACATTTTGAAACTCTTCCACACTGCACCAATACTTTCCAAAGGCTCTGGGTGAAGCGACACAAGTTTCCAAGAGTGTTTTAATGATTGTAGTGACAGATTAATGAGTTTTCTGCATAATCAACAGGAGAAACACCCTTGAGAACTCAGCTAAGCATCCCTGTGGTCTTGGAAAACAGTCTTGGTGAGAGAGAAGAACGTTTCAGAATATATACATAAGACATGAGGAAGAGGACTTGTGGGTACAGTAGGTGTTAGTAAGAGGCAGAGAAAACGTGCTGAGAGGGGATGGATGGCTCCTCACACACCATGCATGCCACAGTAGTAGTTCATGTGTTCTTCCCCCATCCCATCCTGCCAGTGTGAGTGAGAAAGACAAGGGTTGACATTCTAAAATGCTGTGTTGTCTCTAGTAGTTTCAAAGGCTGCACAGGTGGTTAACTGTGTCCTCTAGTGTTTATTTTAAGACATTACTGAATATCTTAAGTCTGGGGTTGCGTGAATGCTCTAGAGAACACTGATAACTTCCACTGCAGCCTGTAAAAGTGTGGTTAGGGTAAGATGTTAGTGTTGAGAGAGAGAGAGAGAGAGAGAGAGAGAGAGAGAGAGAGAGAGAGAGAGAGAGAGAGAGAGAGAGAGAGAGAGAGAGAGAGAGAGAGAGAGAGAATATCCACTCCTATCCATGTCTATCATATAAAGTGCATTTCTCTGTGTGTGTGTGTGTGTGTGTGTGTGTGTGTGTGTGTGTGTGTGTGTGTGTGTAAAATACGTCCATTGAAGCCAGTCACAGGAAACAGGAGAAAGAAACACACACACACACACACACACACACACACACACACACACACACACACACACACACACACACACACACACACACACCATAGAACCTGAAACTTCCTGAAAACAGACATTAGTGAGTCACAGAGGGGACAGTGAAGGGGGAAGGGGACACAGTGAAGAGGGGAGGGTGTCACCTTTAATTATGGCAGCAAAGAGCAAAGGGACAGTGAATTAAAAGGGGAACAATTACTCAAACCTTCACAATGTACTCTGAAAACACCTCTGGCACCACTGTCCCTACTTTCCAAAGGCTCTAGTTCATGTTACAGACTTTCATGCATGTTTTGAAGGTTCTAATGACAGATTAATGACAGTTCTACATTGTCAACAAGAGAAATAGTTTTGAGAACCTGGCTAGTCATCTCTGTGGCTTTGGAAAACAGTTGTGGTGCGGGAGTGAAGTGTTTTTTTTGAGAACAGAGCAGCACAGTTCAAAACAAAGTGATCTGAGTTATAGAACAAAGAAGGGAGGGGAGGGGGATGTGCTTCACGATTCACAGGAGCGTATTAAAAGACGAACAACAGGCAGCTAGTGAAAAAAAACGTAAATATAAGCTTTTTCCTATCAATATTTCTCTGATATAAAACTGTGGGCCATCTCTAAGTGACACTCGTCCTATGGAAAAAGAAACAGTTTACAGCAGCCGAGCATCAAGGAAGAGAGTAGACCAACTGTAAAAGTGTTAAAAAAAAAATGAGAAACAGTTAGTATACAGCGGCTATGTATGTAAAGATCGTTAGGCCCAGATTTGGTGCAGTAAGTACCTGAGAAACACCCTTGATATCATGTACCATCTTAGCTTAAGAGATATTGATGGAAGACAGTGCTACTCCTCAGTGAAATAAGGCACTTAAAATATATGCACTGTGAATTGTTTAACGAGGAGAAACACATTGACGTAACCTGGTTTGTGCTGATTACTTTAGTTTACACGACACACAGGTGACAGTTGCCGAGTGTTGACTTACTGCACCGATGTCTGAGGCCGCGACAACTCTTCATTCTGCAGGGAGGAGGGCGGGACGGCAACACACACTGAGCCTCACTCACTAGGCTCACCAGGCTCACTAGGCTCCCAGCACCTGCCCCCACCAGTGCCAGGACCACCACACACACCCTTACTGCACCACCAACACTGATACACACAGACACACCAACACCTGCTTTTATATTTTCTGCAGACACTTAGCCACATGATACTCTTACTACCCTCACTCACTCAGACACTCACACACTCACACTCATCACACACTCACCCCCTAACACTCATACACACAAACACACACACACACTACCTGCTTTTATCACTTCTGTAGACACTTTTTACCAGTCATTCTTTCTATCCTCACCAGTCACTTACTCACACACACTCGCCAATAGACACTCTACATAGATTTACTGTTCTTCCTTCCATCACATGCCTCACAATTACACTTAATCATGTCTTTATTTACCTTCATACTCTCTCTCTCTCTCTCTCTCTCTCTCTCTCTCTCTCTCTCTCTCTCTCTCTCTCTCTCTCTCTCTCTCTCTCTCTCTCTCACTCTCATCACTTCCCTGCTCTGGACCACATCACCACCACACTACCTCTTCACCCCCTTCACACTGCACACCACCTCATCACCTCTTCACCCCCTACACATTTCTTCACCAACCCTTCACACTGCACACCACCTCACCATCTCTTCTTTCCTCTCATCTCACCATCCACACATCCCTCTCCACCTTCACACTCCACTGTACTCTCAAACACTGCATTACACCCCCACTTTCCAAAGGCTCTTCAGGTTGCATATGTTTTGAAGGTGTTTTTTATGGTTCCAGTGACTGATTAAGATGATTTGTACACAGAAGAAATAGTCTTGATGTGGCTGATCATCTCTTTGGCCTTGGAAAATAGTTATGGTGAGAGTGAAGTGTTTTTAAATACCGGCCTCTGATATACAAGAATGCAGGGACTTGGCAGCTGGTGGTGGCGGCGCTGGTGGCGGTGAGTGGTCCGGTGTGTGTCCGTCCGTCCTCCTCCTCCTCTGAGCCCAACAAGTGTGTGCATCCAGACAGTTAGTTAAGGAGACAGTTTATCATGCAAGCAGATCTCAACAGTGAGGAGAGACTGTTTAGGTGCCAACACGCGTGGCATGTTTCACTGGTGCTGCACATTCGTTCACTGCACTAGACTAGCTAAGTAAATAAATGGCTGATGTTATGTAGAGTATATCAAGATTTTAAAGACAGCCATGGTGGGGAGGCTTAGGTAGATGAGTCAGACAACCCCTTCCATCACTCACGTACTTGTCCTCATGTACGGCGCTGGGGAACGCAGGCCTAGATAACAATTATTCCCCAACAGCCATTTCAAATGTTGTATTACTGTAATGTGACGGGGGACGCGGCCTAAATGACTGCTGTGTCCTGCTAACTCCGCCACACCGGCCGCCAGAGTTAGTGGAGGGAGAGTTGAATTGTAAATTACACACTACACACAGTCACATCTCCCCTCCACACTGCACCTTGTCATGGGATCCCTTGCCTTGCCTCACCCACGTCACCCTGTCACCATCCACACATGACTCCAGACACATGTGTCGCTATTTGCATTTTGTTCCTTTTCATTAATGTGAGAGGGGAGATCTGGCCAAGGGCAACAAAAACACTTAAACAAAAAAAAGCCCACTTACATGCCAGTCCCCAAGCAAGTCCAAGAGAGTTAACCAAAAGAATGGGATAATGTCTTAAAACCTCCCTCTTCAATGAGATCAGGTTACATGACGATGGAAATACAGAAGCAGGCAGGGAGTTCTATATTAGAAGTTATTTACATCAACGCTGAAGGAATTGTGACTCTATACTAATAATGTGACTAATTCCCAATGTAAGTACTTGATAGTGTGTCTGAAACGTGATTAAAGCCTTATTTTGTTTGACCCTAATTAATTATTTGTGTGAAGCTAGTTCCATAGACAATGAAGAATTTTTTTTTTTTTTTTTTATGCAAGAAGGAAACTAGCCAAGGGGAACAGAGAGAGAGAGAGAGAGAGAGAGAGAGAGAGAG
The DNA here is from genome assembly GCF_017591435.1 of Portunus trituberculatus. Lineage (NCBI taxonomy): Eukaryota > Metazoa > Arthropoda > Malacostraca > Decapoda > Portunidae > Portunus > Portunus trituberculatus. The sequence continues at coordinate 2,210,707 of NC_059264.1, read as the reverse complement.
AGAGAGAGAGAGAGAGAGAGAGAGAGAGAGAGAGAGAGAGAGAGAGAGAATGTGACTCTAATACCACACTTCAATAAATTTCAGTGTAAATACTCAATAATGTGCTTGAAATGTGATTGATAACTTGTTTTGATGAACTCTAAATGCTTTACTTGGCGTCTGACTCACTCACACTGCCAGGTCTTCACATCCACACTGAGATACTGTACCTTGAATCACTAATAGTACCTTGTTTAATCCCTTCAGTACCGCGACGCATTTCTATATTCATTCTGGTTTCCTGGTGACTGTACAGATTCAGAAACTCATGTGTGGGATTTAAATAGTGAAGACTCTGGCTATTAATCTTCTGCCCTCCACTGACCCTTCCTAATGTCAATAAAATGGCCTAATCACACACAAATCTCAAGGTAAAAATGTGTCCCAGTATTGAAAGGGTTAATACCAATCACATAAAGCTAATTCTCAATGTAGACACTTAGGAATATGACTCTTCTGTGAGAAATGCCTGCAGAAAACATAATGCTGGTTCTCCAAGCACACTAATATCATCATCATCATCATCATCATCATCATTTTCGATTAACGCCAGCATTTTCTCATTTACTGTGGGATTGGACCAACGATGACTGCTTTCCTCAACTGTCGCTCTTGTGCAGACTAATATGAGTAAGATTTCTAATACGAGTGACATATTTAGGTTCGCTGTGGCTGTGGCGTGTGGTGAGGCAAGACAAGTGACCCTGTGACAAGAGGTGCGAGTCAGAGGGTGCTTGGTTATATCTGTAAATTGCACATGGTGGTATTATTGCATCAAAACTGTCACATGGGGAAGAAAAAACAGGAAAATTTGCATGATTCTTGGCTGGTAATAAATCATGAAGGGATGGTGATATATATTTTTTTTTTGGGGGTAGGGGATGGGGAGGGAAATTTGATTAGTATATTAGTATGTTAGGAATGGTAAATATCACACATTAGGTTAGGGGGAAGCATTAGTCTACATGTATAACTCAATGCTCACTCCAGGAAAAGAGGAAATAAATGAGAGGGAAAAACAGTGAGATTAATAATGAGGCTTGGAAACTCTTGCTAATATGTATACTGAAATAAATAAATAAATAAAAAAAAATAAATAAATAAAATAAATAAATAAATAAATAAATAATAAAAATAATACTAACAATAATAATCTTGGTAATCTATTCATCATTTTAAACTCTCATACATACATACACACATACAGACCTTCTCTTTTGTATGTGTCTATGAATAGTGAAGAAGTTAAGGTACTAGACTATTGAAATGTAAGGGAGAAGAGGGTGGGAGGGGGAGGTTGGTGACGGGCTGGTATAGAGGCGGGGGAGAGGAGGGAAAACTAGCACCTTCACTATCTATCATTGTCACCTCACTGCTGCACTGTCACTGTCACTATCACTGTCACTGGCAAACCTGCATCACTACACTGCCTAAATTATTATCTAGATTTCTCACACATACATTACCTTCACCTTACGAGTGTTACAGCTGTTTCTAACCTTGATAATACAGTTTTGCAGGAATATACTCCCAGCGAAAGGTATCATTGAGTATCTCGTAAAGGTATTATTGCATGTGTAGTGAAAGTTATCGAGATATACGCATTGTATTAGCCCTTTTGAATGTTACAACTGTTTCTACCTTCTAATATAGTTTTTTTCTAGAAATATACTCACAGTGAAAGGTGTCATTGAGTATTTATAGTGATGCACACTTGTCATACTTACCTCTGCCACTCACACTAACACCCTCACAGAACACACACAACAAACCAGTAAACCATATTCTAAAACACTTCCACGCCTCGTCTCCACTCTCAAAAGCCTCTAGCTGAAGAGACACGGGTTTCTGAAGGGGTTTTTACAATTCCAGTGGCAGATTTAAGAGTATTCCTGCATTAGTAATAGGACAAACACCCTTGAGAACCCAGGTAATCATCTCAGTGGCCCTTGAAAGCAGTGGTGGTGAGAGGAGTGTTTGTGGTTACTGGTCAGTGTGGTGTCCTTGTGGCTGGAGTAGTGAGGTGAGGTTATGAGTGTACAGTGCAGTGGTGTAGGAAGGCTGAGGTCACGTGAGTGGTATAGTGCAACACTCACTACACAACACAATGTAATATAGTAGCTCTGGTGCAACTGTAAAAAGTAGAACCTCTATTTTTTCTTATATAAACTCATCTTTTTAGTCAATAGCAACTCAATTTTCCTCACCTTCCTGCCTAACAAACAGAAACAGCTAATAACACAATGCAATATAGTAGTTTTGGTGCAAATGTAAAAACAGCATCTCTCTTTTCCTTATGCTACCTCATTAAAACAGTGAGGCAGTAGCAACTCAATTTTCCTCACCTTCCTGCCTGACAAAACAGAAACACCTGCTCCTTAACACTCACTACGCAACACAACGCACTACAGTAGTTCTGATGGAAGTGTAAAAAGTAGCACCTGTCTTCTTCTTACGCAAACTCTTGTTATTAGTGAGGCGACAGTATCTCAATTTCCCTCACCTCCTTCCTGCTTCACAAAACAGAAACAGCTGATCCTTAACAGTCAACACAATGCAATACAGTAGTTCTGGGTCATCTGTAAAAAATAGCACTTCTCTTTTTCTTATGCTACCTCATCTTAATAGTGAGGCAATAGCAACTCATTTTTCTTCCCCTCCTCTCTGCCTAATGAAACAAAAACAGTTGATCCTTAACCATACCCTGGGTCAACACAACGCAACACTGCACAACACAACACAACACAACACAACACTGCACGCTGCCATTTACTCCTCACACTGTTAGTTGAAGCAAGTGGTACGCAAAAATAGTCTAATATGTTCCAGTGGGGAGGTGCTCTACGGGAACACTCACTTTTGAACACCAGCGCTTTAGAAGGCAGCCGGGACGGGGGGGGCCTCTGAGGGGGAAGTGAGGGGAGTGGGGGCAACACAAGGCTGGGTGATACAACGTTACAGTGAGTACAGGTAACTATTGATACAGTGAGTACTAGGGCGCCACTAGAGATGGGGAGAGAGTGGGCAGCATTACAGAGGCAGCAGGAGTGAAGTAAGGAATTGATTAGACTATTTTGGCTGGAATGGTCATGCCTATCTTGTCAGCTCTCAGCCCTGACTAGCAAGAGAGAGAGGCAAGAGTCACTTACATGCAATGGCCTTCAGTCTGGGCAGGTTAGGGGAGCCTGGCGGGCTGTCAGGGCTTGTGGGGTTAACAACAACACCAGCGGTTGGCTGCACCGTGATGTGATGCCGGAAATCTACAGAAGAGTGAGAGAGAGAAAGAGAATGCTGAGGAATTACCATCATGCACCCACCCACACCCACACCCACACCCACACCCCATACTCAGTCCTCACCTGCCACCCATCACCCATCACCCTAGTCTCCCATACCACTCCACACCACACCACAATGCTCTCTCCACTTCCCTGGTTAGTCCTACATCCTACACTGTTATCCTGTTATCCTATACCTCACTCATCCTATCCCCCTATCTCATCACCTTCCTACATACTGGTCTCCTCACACACACACACACCACTAACACACCAATCAGCCCTCATCACTTCACTAGCTCATCACAAACCACTACTACCACTGCCAGACCCTTTGATACCCTAACAAGACTCTGCAGTAAGGTCTTGATAAACTGTCTGACACACACACATACACACACACACACACGAGAGCTTGGTACTGTTCTCTAGGCTGCTCAGGGGACATAGCAAAGGGGGACACATCAACAGATAGGGTTCCTTGATAGTTTTTGTTTGTTGCAGGGGACGGTACATGGTCTAGTGGTGACTGACGGGGGAGTAACGGGGGGGGGAGTGATTAGCTGGTCTAGAGTCTGCTGGGACAACACACAAAGGCACCATGAGTCACCCACAAGGCAAGGCAGTGGTGACTTGGCTAAACTATTTGGTGCCACAACACAAGATGCATAGAACACAACACACACACACACACACACACACACACACATTCGCGAGACCACATTTTGCACCTAACGAACCACTGGAAGGGTCTGTGTATGCATCTAACCCCCCAATGAACACACTAACACACTAGACATAGAGGTGGTGGCAGGACACACAGGAACACCCCTACACACACAGCTAACCTCTCAACACATAACACTCAACAGCTACAGAGAAAATTTGCGATAGACTGTTGTTTTTAGTAACAAACATGCACAGACACTAGTTAAACACATCAGAGGGCCCCCCCATGGCTGGCTGGCTGGGCTGGCTGATGGGGGGAGGGGCAAGTTAGTGACATGAGGGCAGAGAACACCACAGACACACAGCCAAACGATATGCTGTGACGTGCTGTGATATGCTGCCCACAACACCACAGCACCGCAACAGATGCTGAACCACTCATTAGTAACAGTAGTAGGTTAGGTTAGATCAGGGCCACGTTAAGTTAGGACCTACATGCAAATCAGATGCAGCACAAGGCCTACTACATGCTCCCTGGCTCCCTGGCTCGCTGCACACTGCTACCTGCTCCTGCTAACTCAACACACAAGACTAAGACATGTGGCTCAGTGTGTCTAATACCTGGCTTGCTTAGTTCACTGGCAGCCACACCAACACAATCAGAGAAAAGGGTGGGGCATGATGGGAGGGAAGGGAAGGGAGGAGGAAAGGAAAAGTAGAAAAGAAAAGGAAGGAAAGGTTATGGGAGGCATTCGAAGGGGAAGGAAAGGAAGGAAAATGAAGGATGTGGGGAGGAAAAGGATGAGAAGGAATAAGAGAGAGAAGGGAATGCAATGAGGGAAAATGATAAGGAGGGAAATAGAGAGGAGAGGGAAAAAGAGAAGAGAAAAGAAGAAAAGAAGAAAAAGAGAAGAGAAGAGAGGAGAAGAAAGAAAATGAAAGAAATAGATAATAGATAGGAATAAATAGGAGGAGGAGGAGGAGGAGGAGGAGGAGGAGGAGGAGGAGGAGGAGGAGGAGGAAGAGGAAGAGGAAGAGGAAGAGGAAGAGGAAGAGGAAGAGGAGGAGGAGGAGGAGGAGGAGGGAACCTGACAAAGAAACATAGGAGAAAAAGAACATACTCTTACCAAGCCTGACCAAAACACAACAACACTAGAGAAAGGAGTGTAGGATGATGGGAAACAAATAAAGGATACCAGTTCTCATCCTAGCCTCTGCATGGGACAAGGCACTACTGAAGGAGGGGAAGGAGGAGAGAGAGAACCTAGCCTTAGAAAAAATAATACTAATTTCTCCTACAGGTTTGTGAATTAATGGGGGACTGAAGGAAAAGTCTGGCAATAAAAAATGTGACTAAGAGGTAACTGTAGTATAAAGGGTGATACTAGAGGGGTAACTGTGGTAAAAGGAGGGTAACTAGAGTAAAAAAAAGGGTACCTGTAGTAAAAGGAGAGTATCAGTAGTGGGGAAAAAAAAAAAAAAAAAAAAAAAAAAAGGAGAGTAAAGGCAGTTCATGTGCCATTTTGCGTTTGTTTTTTTTACATACATAGAGTTTCCGACTCCTCCCTTCTAGTCGGATAGTGTCAGATGTAGCGCTTGCAAAGTATTGATTAGTTGGTGCCTTGGTGGAAAGTGAATGTAAACAAAAAAACAGTTCCCCACCAAGATGTGTTCCTCCAGTGACGATGCCAAAGCATCGTCACTGGAGGCTGTGAATACGTCCCTGGCTTAGTAGATGAAATGAAAGGAGTGTGTACCACACTCTAAATTTGCCTACATTTATCATAAGAAAATTGATAATCTTAAGAAGACTCTGCACAATTGTGATCAAATTATTAGATCCTGACAAGTCTTCACTCCTCACCTCCAGCAACACCCTGCATTGAGGCAAACAGTTCTTGTAGAGTGGCAGCTATTTCATCCAACGGCGATTTGCTTTATTCACTGTATAATTCATTTCTGGGGTCCCAGATGTGTTCTTTTCCCCTCACCAACTGTGACATCTTCTCTATCTCTGGAGACCACATTTTCAAAGTTTACTCCGTGACATCATGATGTAAGTAAGGTTGCAAATCAACTAGCAAGCTCAACATGTTGGTCTTGATTTTGTGACTGCTTTCTGCAGTTGCTAGGTGCCAATTGCGAGTCAGAAACTCTACGTACATAAAAAAAAAAAAACAGTCACAAATTGGCACGTGTGAACCAGCCTTAAGTGTAGTAAAAGGGGATAATTGTGGTAAAGAGGTAACTCTAATTAAGGGAGTAACTATAGTAAAAAGCAACAGAAAACTTCAAAACCCCAATTTTTCCTAGAGGCTTGTGGATTAAGGGAGGGTACTGAGGGGGTGAGTCTGGCTTTGGGATAACTGTAGTAAAAGCGGTAACTGTAGAAATGGGCAGAAGAAAATGGGACTCTAATTTTCCCTCAAGACTGAATTAACCAAGAACCGTAGAAACAAGAGGAGGCACCCATAGAACTGAGCCCAAGAGGAAAGACTCGCTAGAAAAACAAGGAGAGCAACATTACTTTTACCTTACCAAACCTGACTGGGGAGGACATGAGGGTACAGAGGGAGGGGCAGCTGGAGGGGTGGGTACTGTAAGGGCAGGAGAGGAATGGAGACTGACGCAAAAAAAAGAAAAAATAAATAAATAAAATAAATAAATAACGGAAAAAGTGGGGAGTGGGGAGGACATGAGGATATTGAGGGAGAGGCAGCTGGGGTGATGGGTACTGTAAGGGCAGGAAGAGAGGAATGGAGACTCTGATACTAAAAAAAATAAAAAAATAAATGAAAAGGGCAAAAATCAAACCCTGCCAAACCCGAGTGGGGGGGACATGAGAAATACTGAAGAAGGTACTGAAGGAGGGGCAGGAGGAGGTACTGAAGGGGCAGGAGGCACTAGAAAAACTGGAAAAATAAAGAAAACAACAGTATTTTCACCCTAGCAAACTTGAGTATGTTGGACAAGAGCTAGTGAAGGAGGGGCAGCAGGAGGCAAAAACACAGAGCCTGACAATTAAAAAAAAGAGTAAAACAAAGAAAAAAATGGAAAAAGAAAAAGAAAAAGAAAACATTATCTTCACCCTAGCAAACTCGAGTGGGTAGGACAAGAGCTACTACAGAGTGTCGCTGTAAATGGGGGGGGGATGAGGATGGGGAGCAGAGCCTGGCGGTGGGTAGACATACCTGAAGGAGCGGAGATTTGGTGCGACTTAGTGAGCAGTTTCTTCTTAAATTTTCCCTTGCGTTTCTTTGGGGTTGGTTTGGAGGACTGCTGGATGGCTATGGATATCTCCCGCTGCAGTAAGTCCATCTCCCGGTTGTGGAGTTCCTGTTCTCTCTTCTTCAGCTGCTCTGCTATCTGCTTCTGCTTTACCAATGTCCGCCGAACCTCCTCCTCCCGGCACCGCAGATCCTGGAGTGTTAGGTTAGGTTAGAGTGACTGGGGTTTGTTTTTCTTAATCTTCTTTTCTAAAATTTTACTTTTCGTTTTACTAATCAGTGCTTAAATATTTTTCCTCCTCTTCTTCTTTTTCCCACTTAAAATCTTTCCTTTTTTCCTTCTTTTTCCTTTTCTAAAATTTAACTTCTCTTTTTTTCCTAGACTAAATATTCTTCCTCCTCTTCTTTCATCTCATTGCCTTCCTCCTCCTCCTCCTTAAATCTTTTCTTCCTCCTCTCTTCCTTTTCAAAGACTTCTCATATTTCCTAATCAGTCTAAATATTTTTCCTTTTCCTCCATCTCTTCTTCCTCCTCCTCCTTCTTCAATCTTTTCTTCCTCCTCTTTTTCCTTCTCTAAAACTTCACTTCCCTCTTTTCCTTGTCAGTCTTTAAATATCCTTCCTTCTCTTCTTCCATTTCATTGCCTCCTCCTCCTCCTCCTCCTCATTAAAACTTTCCTTCCTCCTCTTTTTCATTCCTCAAATCTCCACCTCTTCAAATCCAAATCCTCTTCCTTCTCCTCCTCCTCCTCCTCCTCCTCCTTTTTTCATTCCTCAAACTTCACCTAACTTACCCAAACTGACCCTTAAATATCCTTCCTCCTCCTCCTCCTCCTCCTCCTCCTCCTTCTTTTGTTGTTTGTGTTTCCTTTGCATTCCTTTTATATTTCCTTTGTATCATTCTATACTTCCCTTATAATCCCTTTGTTTCCCTTCACCCTCCACCTTATGCTTTCCTCCACTTACATTTTCCTTCATCCTGATTTCGTTGACCTTCTCCTCAATCTCCAGCTTCCAGTGACCCTGCATGGTGTGGAAGCTGTCATGGGGTGTCTGGGTGAAGTTTGACCTGCTTATTTCATCCAGTTTCTTCAGGATGTCTATGAAAGTTGGTCGTGCATGGGGGTCCAGCTCCCAGCAACCTGTGTGAGGGAAAGGGGTGAGTGTGTGGGTGTGGGTATAGGTATGGTGTAGGTGTGTGTGTGTTTGTGTGTGGTGTGTGGATAGGTGGTGTGGGTATGTGGGTTGGTTGGTGGGTGTGTTTGGGTGTCATGGGTGAGTGTTGGTGAGTGTGTGTGTGTGGTGTGTTTGGGTGTTGGTGGATGGGTTGGTAGGTGTGTGGGAGGTGTGTTTGAGTATCTTGGGTGTGTCAGGGGGAGAGGAGTGTGTGGGTATTGTCATGGTTGGGTGTTTGGGTTTGCATGTGGTGTGTGGGAGGCATGGTGAGTGTTTGGGTGTGGGTTGGTGGTGTAAATGTCAGCGTTTGGTGTTTATATGTGGTGAAATCTCTTGGTGCTTTTAGAAATTGTGAAATCTTTAAGCATGTTTAGAAATAGTGGTTTTGGAAATATCAGAATCTCTTGGTGTTTTTGGAAATAGTGAAATCTCTTGGTGTTTTTGGAAATAGTGAAATCTCTCAGTATATTTAGTCAAATCTCAGACAAAATGACCAGCCTTACTTTTCATGAGCTTCCTCCACGCCTCAGGCACTGTGGCCGGGATGTGCAGCCAGAGTTTGTTCATGGCCACACCGTAGGCGATGGCCAGGGTGTCGATGCCCTTGTATGGGGACTCCCCGGTCAGCAGCTCCCATAACAACACCCCATAACTGCACCATACACAGGGGGAGATAAGGACGTGCCATTTATTGGGTGTGTTTGGAAGGAGGTAAGTGTGATGTTAATTAATCTTT
>NC_059264.1:2179082-2181582 GCF_017591435.1 Portunus trituberculatus | reverse complement strand
TCCAGCCCATTGTTCCGTGTCAGCCCCTTTCCAGCCCTCCTGTCCCCTCCTACACACTATCAGCCCCCTGTCTCCTGTTACACACCCAATCAGCCTCTTTCCAGCCCCTGTCCCCTGCCACATGCCATATCAGCCCCTTCCAGCCCATTGTCCCCTGCCATACACACTTCCAGCCCCTTATCAGCCCCATGCCCCTTGCTACACATCCCTGTCAGCCTCTAGTACCCTGCCACACATCCAATCAGCCCCCTTCCAGCCCCCTGCCCCCTACCACACACTCCACCAGCTCTAGCCCCACACAGTCCTCTTCAGTAGCCCCTTATCAATACATTCCAGACCCTTCAGACACCCTTGCCAGCCCTTTCCAACCTAATTCAGTCCCCACTAAGCCTTCCAGCACCATTTTAGACCCCCAGACCTTTCTAGACCATATCCAGACCCTACCAGCCTTATTCAGCCCTGCACTACCCTTCCAGCACCACTTCCAGACCTCCAGCCCCATCCAGAGCCTCCTAGCACCACTTTAGACTTAATTTAGCCTCCTAGCCCCTTCCAGATCCCTACCAACCCCTTCATCACCGCACAAACACCCTTCCACCCACTGCAACATCAAATAAACCACACATCAATATTTGTAACACACTCCAGCCCCCTCAGCCCCTTTCAGTCAATACCTCGCTTTGTCTTTGATTTTCCCGGTCCACCACCCCTTACAATACCTCTCAGCCCCTTGCAACCCTCAAACCCGGTCCATCAGCCCCCACAACACTTCCCAGCCCCCTAACCTCACCTTGCTGTTGATTTTCCCGGTCCACTAGCTCCTTACAACCCTTCCTCAGCCCCCTTTTCAGCCCCCAAACCTCACCTTGCCGTTGATTTTCCCGGTCCATCAGCCCCTATAACACCTCACAGCCCCCTCTTCAGCCCCCAAACCTCATCTTCCCGGTCCACCAGCCCCTATAACACCTGACAGCCCCCAAACCTCACCTTGCCGTTGATTTTCCCGGTCCACCAGCCCCTATAACACCTCACAGCCCCCTTTTCAGCCCCCAAACCTCACCTTGCCGTTGATTTTCCCGGTCCACCAGCCCCTATAACACCTGACAGCCCCCTTTACAGCCCCCAAACCTCACCTTGCAGTTGATTTTCCCGGTCCACCAGCCCCTATAACCTGACAGCCCCCTTTTCAGGCCCCAAACCTCACCTTGCCGTTGATTTTCCCGGTCCACCAGCCCTCGTCGCCTGATATCTTGACGTCCCTGCTGAGCACTTCGATCACCTCACCGTGGCGGAGACTCAGCTCGTCATCCCCCTGGGCTTCGTAGTCATACAAGATGGTGCACAGGCTTGGTTGTCCCGCCGCTGCCTGCACAAAGAGACGGGGGTTTGATTAAGAGGGTTGGGATTATTCATTTATTTATTAATGTAGGAGAAGGCAAGGTAAAGGGAAAAAAATTAAATAAAAAAAAAATGTCCACTTGGCTGCAGGTTTTTATTTATTTATTTTTTTTTTTTATCTATACCATGTGGGTTTTTTTAAGGGATTTTCTGGGCTAAAGGGGATATTTTTTTTTGGTACCTAGAAACCGTTGCCCCGAGTGAGGAACCCCAGCTTACACTCGGACCGTGGACAGGATTCGAACCCGTGCGCTTGGAGACCCCCTCGGAGCCCAAAGCACGCATGGTTCCACTGTACCACGGCGGACCTTACACAAATGCCCTCACTCTACCCGCTGAGCCACGAGGAGGAAAAGGATTAGCCAAAATTATGGAACAAATGTCTTGGTATCTCCCTCTTAACCTCGCATTATATTTACCTTGAGATTTGTGTACGATTAGACCATTTTATTGACATTAGGAAGGGTCTATGGAGGTCAGAAGATTAATGGCCACAGTCTTCACTATTTCAATCACCACATATATTTCTGAAGCTGTATGAAATCACCATATAGTAAGCAGAAAGAATGCAAATACGTCATGGTACTGAAGGGTTAAAAGACATTGAAAGCCGCATTAAGTTGGAAATACAGAAGCAGGTAAGGAGTTCCAGGGGTGTTTAGGGTGTGTTTGGGGTGTTTGGAGTGTGTTTGGGTGTGTTTGAGTGTGTTTGAGTGTGTTTGTGTGTGTTGGGGTGAGTTTGGGGTGTGTTTGGGTGAGTTTGGGGTGTGTTTGGGGTGTTTGAGTGTTTGAGTGTGCTGGGGTGAGTTTGGGTGTGTTTGAGTGTGTTTTGGGTGCGTTTTGAGTATTTGGGGTGTGTTTGGGTGTATTGGGGTGAGTTTGGGATATGTTTGGGTGTGTTCTGGGTGGGTTTTGAGTATTTGGGGTGTGTTTGGGTGTGTTCTGGGTGTGTTTGGGTAGGTTGGGATGGGTTGTGTGTGTTTTGGGTGTGTTTGGGATGTGTTTGGGGTGTGCTTGGATGTATCTTGGGTGTTTGGGTGTGTTTGGGGTGTTTTCGATGTGTTTGGATGTGTTTGAGTGTGCTTTGAGTATGTTTGGGTGT
>NC_059264.1:2094082-2166582 GCF_017591435.1 Portunus trituberculatus | reverse complement strand
CCAGTGTGTATAGAGATGAGATGGAAAATGAGAGAAAGACTAGGAATGGAAAGATATAGAGTGAAATTAAATGGTGTGAAATAGGGTGAAGAAATAGAGTGAAATAGAGGCAAGTGTGAATATAGAGCTATTTCTATGTTGAAACCAATACAAGAAAAATATAAGAGGATGAACAGAAACTAGTGAAAGAAAATGATATGCAAATGAAAGAAAGAGTAAATTCAAAACTTCAAGCACACACAGCTGAAAAACACAACCAACCCAAACAAATGAATAAAATAAAATAGATAAATGAAAAAATGAATACAAAATAATAATAAATAATAGAATAAACAAACATTTCTACCATACAGCTGGAAAATACATCAGACCCAAACACTAAATACAACATATAAATAAATAAATGAATGAATCTCAAAAATAAATAAAAGAAATAGAAGAAAAACACAACAAACCTAAACCAAAACACTAAATAGAATAAACAAATAAATAAACAAACACCAGAAGAAACAATAGTCACACCATTACCCATTAACCTAACAAAAACACTAAAAATAAATAAATAAATGAATAAATAAACACTAAAAGACCCAATAATCTCACTATCACGTATCTTATCACTATATCTCAAAAAATCTCATAATCCTACCAATAAGTGAAGGTGTCCCAGGTGATGCAAGCTACACCAAATCTATCTACACCAAGCTAAACCACACTAAACCTATCCAAACCCAGCTAAACTTACCTCAACCTATGTAAACACTATCTAAACCTATATAAACACTATCTAAACTATCAAAACCTATATATACCTATGTAAACCTAACTAAACCTAGCCAAACACTACCTTAACCAACTAAACACTATCTAAACCTATGTAAACCTCTCTAAATCTATCTTAAACGATCTAAACCTATGTAAACACTATCTAAACCTCTCTAAAAGTATCTAAATCTATATAAACTTCTCTAAACCTATATAAATCTTTGTAAACCTATCTAAAACCGTCTAAATCTATATAAACCTATCAAAACCTATCTAAAACTAATTCTATATAAACCAAACTAAATCAAACTACTACTACTACTACTACTATTACAACAACAACTACTACTACTACTACTACTACTACTACTACTACTACTACTACTACCACCACCACCACCTCAACACACACCTGGTCCATCATTGCAAAACACTTCTAAACATTTACTTGTCCCTATTAGTTGCACCTGAGAGAGAGAGAGAGAGAGAGAGAGAGAGAGAGAGAGAGAGAGAGAGAGAGAGAGAGAGAGAGAGAGAGAGAGAGAGAGAGAGCGGGTAGTTGTTAGTGGCAAAATTCAGATGGGTTATAAGGGTAACGGTAAGGGGCCCTACACACACACACACACACACACACACACACACACACACACACACACACACACACACTATTCAGAGGTGATGTAAAATTAAACATTCTCTCTCTCTCTCTCTCTCTCTCTCTCTCTCTCTCTCTCTCTCTCCCCTTACTTAACCAAAAACACCATTCTTTTCCCTATTCATTTAGTTATTTTTTTCCTAACCTAACCTGACCTATGTGAATATAAAAAGAAAAAGAAAAAGATGTAATCACTGTTAGTTGTTTTTAATCCTAACCTAACCTATCCCAACCCAACCTAATGTAACTTAACCCAACATAACCCAGACCAATTTTCAACCTCCTAACCTCAAGCCACAGAGTTAGCATAGCCCAGTGGAGTGATGATGGCCTCTCCCATGGACACAGCAGAGGTCAAACTACACACCACACAACCTATAGCATTCACTAGTAAAAAAAGAAAACAAAATATAAACGCTCTAGAAATTTTATCTAATGAATCTCCGCAAGTTGAATTTCTTGGTGACTGATTTGTTGGTAGCAGTAATGTAATTTTCTTTTAACCCTTTCAGTACTAGGAAGCATTTTTACCTTGAGTTTTGGGTATGATTAGACCATTTTATTGACATTAGGAAGAGTCAATGGAGGTCACAAGATTAATGGCCAGAGTTTTCACTGTCTCAATTCCCACATGAGTTTCTGCAGCTGTACAAAATCACCAAATACTAACCAGAATGAAAAGGAAAACATGTCCTGGTGCTGAAGGTGTTAATATTTTGGCAAGGATGTCATATTCTGCGTTGTTTTTTCCTTCATCCAAATGGTGTCTTATTCTGTGGTGCTGAGGGTGCTTGGTGCTTTTGCGTATGTATTTAGAAACACCTTCTCCTTTCACCATGACAATTTTCTAAGGCCACAGAGACAACTAGCAGGATTTTCAAGAGTTCCTCTTTTTAGTAAATTAGGAGTCTTGCCTATCTATCACCAGAACCATAAAAATACTCTTAAAACATGATTATCTTCAACTAAAGCCTTTAGAAACCAGTGACGTCTTCCCCTCTCCCTGTGACAACTTTTCAATGCCGCAGAGACAACTACCTGAGTTTTCAAGACTTCTCCCTTTTAATAAACTAGAAATCTTGCCAATATATTTCTACAACAATAAAAAATACTCTTAAAAAACATGATTATCTTCAACTGGAGCCTTTGGAAAGCAGTGACACCTTCCCCTCTCACTACATCAATTTTTCGAGGCTACAGGGACAGAGACAGTTCCTCCTTTTAATAAATTAGAAATCTTGCTAATCCATCACCAGAACCATAAAAATACCCTTAAAAACACGAGTACATATCTTCAACTGGAGCCTTTGGAAAGCATTGACGGTGAGAGAGCAAAGCGTTTCAGAATACAGGCCTTGGTGCAGCAAACATGTTCAGCTCAGTACACTGCTGAGTGCTGTACTGATTCATGTGGCCTCAGCGCAGCCTCAAGTACCAATACACACTCAGTTTTGCCTCAATATTCATGCATCGCTCAGGTGTCGGACAGGTTGGTTCGGTGCGTATGGGCCCATTAACTCCTTCGATACTGGAACGCATTTTTATCATGAGTTCTGGGTATGACCACACCATTTTATTTACATTAGGAAGGGTCAATGGTGGTCAGAAGATTAATGGTACAGAATCTTCATTATTTTAATCCCTACATGAGTTTCTGAAGCTGTATAAAATCACTCTTTCAATACTGGGACATATTTTGAGATTTGAGTACAATTAGACCATTTTATTGACATTAGGAAAGGTCTATGGAGATCAGAAGATTAATGTCCACTGTCTTCACTATTTCAATCCCCACAAAGTTTCTGAAGCTGTATAAAACCACCAAATTGTAAGCAGAATAAATATGAAGACTATTTTAATCCGTACACAAGTTTCTAAAGCTGTAAAAAATCATCCCTTTAGTACCGGGACACACTTTGAAATTTGTGTACGATTAGACAATTTCATTGACATTAGGAAGGGTCTATGGAAGTCAGAAGATTAATGGCCAGTCTTCACTATTCTAATCCCCACATGAGTTCCTGAAGCTGTATAAAATCACCACATAGTAACCAGGATAAATATGAAGTGTCACGGTACTGAAGGGGTTAACACGGGCAGGAGTAGAGTAGTTGAAGCAGCAGCGGCGGCATAAGAAAAAACATGGTATTATTATTATTTTCTTTGTATGTACGAACGGCAGTGGTAAAGAACAAGAATAATAAGAATAAGGTGTCGATGTGAGGTGAGACAGAGGGAACAGAAATAAGAGGGAGAGAAACAGTGTATGAAATGTGAAAGACGAGAGAAGGTCACTGAAACTTAATGGAGACCAGAATAAAAACAAAAAAGAAACAAAAAAAATCAGGGAAGTGGTGATACAAACACAAATCTTCCTAACACACATGTGACCTGACCTCACCTGACCTGCCCAGTACTATAGACAGTAGCGTTCCAAGGTTCCCCGTGTCCCTAAACAAAAAAACTGTATGGGGTGCTCAGTGACAAGTTAGAGCAAGGGAGCAGCAAGTTTGACTCAGGGGTGCCTTCAGTGTATCTCAGACAGCCACATTCATGAGGTGTGCATCTGGGAGGTGGTGGCACAGTGGATAAGGTCTGGGGATCAGGCATAGGTTCGAATTTCACCATGTGCCTGTCTTGAAACTTTGTCATTAGTCAAGGGGTTTAAAGTTAGCTACGTGTCACCATGATACCCAGGTTCTAGGTGGAGGTGTAGTTGCCTTACACCAAAGACGCCCTTGAGTGGTGATATGGGCCATAATATGTGTAACACTATCAGTAAAATTGCCTGCACTGCTAATTGGTGGAAGGTGGACAGTGCTTCCTATACTCTTCAGGCAGATCTACAGGCACTATAGACCATAACATATAAAAAGAAAAGTCACAATACAGTGGTGTGCAGTAACTCATTATGCCAAATCAGTTGGAGGTTGTGGAGCCCTTGTTTTCTTGGGCAAGGTGGGCCCTGAGGAAAAGCTTTGTTTGCCTGACTGTAAGCATCGCCTCTGACTGTAGACATGAGAGGAAACAGAAACACATGCCAGAAAGTGGAAAGTAAACATCACAGCCCACTATCAGAGACTCTTGAGGATGGATTGAAGAAAGAACTAAGCGCATACAACAGGCTGTGAGATTTTAACGCTACTATAAGATGCAGGAAAAAATGAAAGCCTCTGTGATCACCTACACACCCCTGCATTTTACCTACTTGTTTAATCAAAATGTAAGAGGGAACCTGCATTGTTTTCATCTTTTTTAATACGAACAAGGGAGAAAATCTGGCTGAAGACCAACAAAAAAAAAAAAAAGCTTAAAAAAAAAAAAAAGGCCCACTTAGATGCCAGTCCCTAAACAGGCCTGAGAGAGAGAGAGAGAGAGAGAGAGAGAGAGAGAGAGAGAGAGAGAGAGAGAGAGAGAGAGAGAGAGATGCATTTCAGAGCTCGCCTTTTCAGCCTTGTTAATGTTAGAATGTGGTGTTTGCAGTGCTGTGGTGCTGGCGATGCTGGTGGTGCTGACTGACCATTACAGTTTCTCCCAGTTGACCTCTTGGAAAAGGCTTACACTTGTGGCTCCATATCTTCATTTCCATATTTTGGCAGCGTGTGGTGGATCTCATATACTTTGTAAACATAATATAATTCTTGATTTGCCCAGAATAGATCAAGCTTTGACTCAAATATCTTTATGAAACTTGCTGAAACTATCCACTCAGGCAAAAGGTTCCACAAATTCATCGCCCTAGTACATGGAGAGGCATATTTCCTTACATCTAATCTGGATCTTGGCTTGAAAAGTTTTGGTGAATTTCCTCTTCTTGTACTAACTTCACTACATTTCAGTAATCCCTTGCAATGCATCTCATCATATTTCCCAGTAAGAGTCTTGGAAGCTTGTGTCACGTCTTCCCGAGCCCTTCTGTAAGCTGGTGTTGGTTGCTTCACCTTCCTGAGTCTTTCTTCATAGTTGAGACCTTTAGTTCTGGAACCATCCTTGTCGCTCTGCACCGCACACTGCCAACCATCCCCGCACACACTGCCCACCATCTCCGTGTCTTTCAAGAGGCGAGGATCACAGGCAAAGCACATTCTTGATGGTAAATTTGCAGTTTCAACCAATATACAGGTAACTCTTGATTTACACGAGATACGTTCCAAGAGGCATCGTGTATTTCAAAATTCACGTAAAACAAACTTGTAATTCTCATAAGAAACAATAGATGGGGATGTGGTCCAAATCATGTATAAACAAACTGATCGCGCAAATCTAATTAATTATATTTTTTTGTGTATTAACAAAAGCGGGGAAATTAAACATGCGTAAATCAAGAGTTACCTGTACCCTATCTTATATTTCTTTTTCCCTATGTCTAACAAGCTAGGGGACCTTCTGGGAAAGCAGGATTTTAACCTAACCCCATTTCCCAATAGGGTAAAATGGTGTTAGAAATGCTGGTAGAAGTGTGATCTAGACTGTGAGAATGTGTATAGTTATGTGTGGTGTATTGGTTCAAACTGCAATAATTCCTTCTAGATGTGGTCCATCACCACTTTGAACAAAGCTTCAGAAACCTGGTATATTTATAGTTTAATACAATATCGCCTATCTCTAACCTAACCACAAACCGCAGCTATGAACAAGTCAGTGTACTGCTCATTTCCGAGTGTAGTGGAGCTCCGTCGCTCTCCGCAGCTCGCTGGACTTAGAACAAACTCAACAGACACAGCACATTCCCGGAACTATTGCAGCGTTATTATTCATTTGCAGCAGGTAGTGTACTTACTTATTGGAAAGGTTGCAAATAGTGAGAACAACAACCTAAGGGTGGCACAAACCATCCACAGTTTATTGTACCAAACTGTATTAGAATCAAACACCTTGGCATCCAATGCAACAACAGTTCTCTTAATCAACCTAACCTAATCTACTGGCTTGACAGACTGACTGACAACACACCCATGTATCCTACCCACACTACTCCCACCAGCCACTACTACACACTACAGCTACTACAGAGTCAGTGTGGTGTTGGTGGCTTCGCTGATGCACAGACCCAAATCAAACAACACCATTTTTGTTTTCTGTAATATACAATACAAAGAACAAAACAAATAAATAAATAAATAAACAATAATAAAATAAAACCACTTTTTCTAATAATAAACAGTAAAAATTGACAAAAAAAATAACCACAAGGAAACCAAAACTCTCCCCAATAATAATAATAACAATAATAAAGACTTCCTAATCCACACACACTAAAAATTGATAAAAAATACCTAGAAAATAAATAAATAAACAAAACCCTTCCCTCTCTCTCTCTCTCTTTCACAGGGGTGCAGCTCTCACCTGGGGGCTCTGGGGCGGCGGTGCGGGGGGCGGGGGGTGCTGGGGCGGGGCCTTGGGGCAGGGAAAGGTGTCTCCATTCTCCACAGCGCCGCCCTTCTTCTTCTTCCCTTCCATGGGGCCGGGCGAGCCTACCTAGGGATGAAGGCCTCCTGACGTGTGCCCCCTGCCGCCCCCCGGGAACTCCGCCCCCCACCCATCAGTCCCCGACGCTGCTGCCTCCACCCACCTCCCCGCGGGGCATGGGTGGCTACAGGGGTCCCAGGGGCGCCGCTGACGGGTGCATGGTACGGGTGGTGGTGGTGGTGGTGGATCTTGTTATTTTTTATATCAATATTTTTTTCTATTTTGTGTTTTGAAGGGACTACTCAGCCCTCACCTCGTCACAACCTTCACACACGAACGTACGCACGCACGCACGCACACACACACACACACACACACACTCACTCACTCACTTCTGCACTCACAGCTCACTCATCTCACGGCGCGGCTCTCTCTCCTCCCTCACTTCCCTTTCACTTCACCAGGGCAACACTGCACACGAGCCTCGCCACCCACAAATATCCGGTACAGGGCGTCATAGAGGTGGAATCGATAAATTAGTGAGGAAGGCCTGCGTCACGTCATCCCCCCGCGGGCTCTACACTAACACTGCCAGCCATTTTCTTTATCCAGTGACCTTCGCTGCCTCGACAGGAGTGCCAACCCCGCCGCGTCATTTGAGGTCGCCCGCCTTATTTTCCCGTATTTTTCTCGTAATAGGCGGCTTATCTGGCCTTATCAGTGCTGGGGTGGGAAGATCACACACCTCTACACTCAATATGACGCTCTTGAAGGGATACAAGTGGCGGAATGTTGGAAATATGGCGGGAATTAAAGTATTTGAATTTGTGGGACAAGGAGGATGTAAATATTTATTTCATGAAGGCCAAGGGAATTATCTCTTGAAAGACAGAATTAAAAGAAAAAAACTGTAATTTATCAAAGCTTCATAAGGGATGTAGACTGAGGAATGTGGGGAATAAGGTGAGACTGAAAGGATTTTATTTATCTATTTTATTTGATTTTTTTTTTTTTTTTATCTTGCGGGAAAAATAACTTAAGATGCAAATGAAGAAAGGCAAAAGGAATTATTATTTTTCCAAACCCATAAAAAGTAAGGAAGAGTAGCGTTTAAAAATGCCAAAAAGAATTATTATCTTTCCAAACCCATAAAACGATACAGAGTAGCGTTTAAAAAAAGGTAAAAGAATTATTATCTTTACAAACCCATAAAAATAATGCACAGTAGAATTTTAAAAGGACAAAGGGATTATTATTATCTGTCCAAAACCACAAAAAATGCATAGTAGGATTTAAAAGAAAAGGCAGAAGGAATTATTTTCTTTCCAAACCCATAAAATAATGCATAGTAGGATTCATAGACGCCTCAGAAGGGATCGAAATAGGAAATCTGGCAAATATGGCGGAATAAAAGGTCTTTGAACTATTTAGTATAGGTTAGTAAAGTTAGAATTAAGATATAATGCGTATAAAACTCAGGTGTATTATATGTTTTCAATTTACACAAATATTTGTGCCTTCTATTATCTGTTTAGGAGAGAAATGGAGAGTTGTGATAAATATAGTGCGGATTAAAGAATAAGATAATGAGAGGAGAGATGATAGATCAAGATATATATATATATATATATATATATATATATATATATATATATATATATATATATATATATATATATATATATATATATATATATATATATATATATATATATATATATATATATATATATATATATATATATATATATATATATATATATATAATACTGACACTGAACAGTAATTGTGTCATTATAATTTATCTGCAAACTGTCTTATACAATTCTCTTTTCTCCTTTCTCTTAATTCATGCTGATAGAGAAGAGAATGAGGGAAGTACATATGTATGTGTGTATGAATGTATGTATGTATGTATGTATGCTAAGAGAAATTAGATGAAAGAGATAAATGTGTAATAAGAGGAAAAGAAAGAGATGGTAGGAGAACAATGAGAGAATATAATATAGGATGTGATTTGGTGTAGTTATGCCACGAAAGCTACCACTAGTAATAAATGGGAAGAAAATAATACTTAGAATTTAGAAGACATTGAAAGTGCTGTCATCTATTGAACACTTATATAATTAAAGAAAACGTTTAAAGGGATATCTTATATAAATTTCTTCCGTCCCTACATTTTTTTTTTTTTTTTTTTTTTGTGAGGTCAGCGACAAATCATACTAGATAATATTTAGAACACCATCGCTCTTCGAAACTTCTCGTAGCACATCATACTTACAGGAAAAAAAAACTAAATAAACCACAAATAAGAAAATAGATTAAATAAGACCGTTTTTTTTTAATAATCGACAAATGATGGAAACTGAAAACAATAATAATAATGACAAAATAAGATTGCTTTTCTGATCTACAATTACTAAAAATTAAAAAATATATATATAGACCACAAGAAAACGTAATAGATAAATAAAAATAAACAAAACCTCTCTCTCTCTCTCTCTCTCTCTCTCTCTCTCTCTCTCTCTCTCTCTCCAGGGATCCTCTACATATTACCTGCGGGCTACACTTCCTATAGGCAACCCATCCACTGGCTCCGACTCACCCTGCTTATGCGTTCACTCGCCTTCTCACAGCCATTCAGACGCGCACATCCACTATCGTCTGTCTATCTCTAAAATGGCTCCTGAATTTCAAACATATTGTAAGCTTATTGATAACGTAGATGATTTGATGTGAATAATACTCGTTTTCTGTTGATCAGCGCGCTTATTACAAAGACAGTTCACGGTTTGCCTTAAGATCTGACAACCACGCATTCCCTGGGACACCATTCAGACCGAGACACATCCATCCCTTTGGTGTGGGGCAGAATTCGCTATCTTGAGTAAACAGGAATTAGATTATTTGGCTATGTAGACTGGAAACCCGCCTCTTAACGCCTTCAGTACTGGGACACACTTTCACCTTGAGATTTGTGTACGATTAAACCATTTTATTGACATTAGGAAGGGTCTATGAAGGCCAGAAAATTAATAGCCACGGTCTACGCTATTCTAATCCCCGACATGAGTTTCTGAAGCCGTATAAGATCACCAAATAGTCACCAGAATGAATATGAAAACGCGTCATGGTACTGTGGGGGTTAGAACAAACATCCAGCCGCCACAGCCACCGCCCCCACTCCGGCCGTCCCACCTGACCCCACCGCAGTCATGGTAGAACACAAGAACATAGGAAAATGTGGGAAGCTGCAAGAATTAAGCTGTGTCAGGCCTACACGTGACAGGTCCTACTGTTATGCGTCAATCAACTGATCCAGGCAGAGTTGAGAAATTAAAGATGGAAAAATTACCTATATGCTAAACTGTCGAAACTAACCATGGTGTGTGTGTGTGTGTGTGTGTGTGTGTGTGCTTTCCTCACTGCCAAGTCTCACTCCACAGTCTCTTCCATGGCCATCTACAGCATCCAACAAACTTTTAACCTCATCTACCTATTCCTTCATTACTACAACATTATCTACATACAAGACCACACGTTCGATCGATCATTCTTCACATTTACTCTTTTTTTTTATGTAAGAGGGGAAACTGGCCAAGGGCAACAAAAAATAAGTAAGAAAGGCCACCAGTCCCCTTGCAGGTCACAGGATCAGCCAACAGAGAGGGACAAATGTCTTGAAACCTCCCTCTTAAAAGAAATCAAGTCGTAGGAAGATGGAAATACAGAGCAGGCAAGGAATTCCAGAGTTTACCGAAGAAAGGTATGAATGATTAAGAGTACTGGTTAACTCTTGCATTAGAGAGTTAGACAAAATAGGGGTAAGGGAAGAAGAAAGCCTTGAGTAACGAGGCCGCAGGAGGAGGGGAGGCATAGAGTTTGAAAGAGGAGGAGAAGGAGGATGAGGATAGGTGGAGGAGGTGTACAGCGTAACCTAGGAACAATAAAGTACTAGACTGAAATAAAGAAAATAGATGGTAATGGATAAGTAAATAGATAAGAAGATAGATGAAAAAGATGCATGTTTTCAAATTTATAGGCAGACAGCTATTGCAAGATATCGGAAGAGCAGTTAGCATGGAAATAACGTTAGAAGATAAGCGCGGTACAGCATTGTGGCGGTGAGAGAGATGCATTCAGTCTTTTCATTATGGCAACTTTTCTTTTATTCATTTGTACTACATAAACCTTACAACTCTAAGGGTGGCATTCTACAATCCGTCATATTCACGTTTCTTTTGGTTGCAACTTGATCGTCATTGTTTGCCACGGCGCTGCTCCCAATAGCAACCTCTGTGAAAAACCTTGTATTTAGAACCTATACTTTGCCAAACCCTCAAAATATTAAGCTATGTCAGGTCAAAATACAACGCCCTATCGACTATCAATTCAAAGTATAAAGGCTCAGTCAGCTGTGAATAATCTGCGCCATCTGTTGTCCACTAAAATTACTAATGTATTAATGTAGAGCCCAGAGAGAATCCTTAGCAGCCACCCACATGCAGAACGGCCGCCTGTCACCGCCTATTATGAAAAAAATATATTATAAGATGGGGAACTTCAGAATAAGATGTTAGGGAATGGTTTGAGAGAGAGAGAGAGAGAGAGAGAGAGAGAGAGAGAGTCAGTTAACGGAAAGAGGTAGCACCGTTACAATCTTTCTTCTTTTCTTTCTTTCCGTACGAACTTCTTAATTTGTCCTATAAATATATATATGCCACTGATGAGAGAGAGAGAGAGAGAGAGAGAGAGAGAGAGAGAGAGAGAGAGAGAGAGAGAGAGATACACCAACTTATATATATATATATATATATATATATATATATATATATATATATATATATATATATATATATATATATATATATATATATATATATATATATATATATATATATATATATATATATATATATATATATATATATATATATATATATATATATATATATATATATATATATATATATATAGATATCTAAATAAATATTCCAACACATAAATAAACACAAACACCACAATAAGATAGACAAAACACACTAAATAAAACACAACAACCCATCCATTCACGGCCTCGGCAACGGAATCGGACACGGGAACACCTCGCTGTCCAAACCAGCCATAGAAACACTCCAGAAACTATAAAACAAACACCCAAAAACACATTATAACCGTACCAAAACCCCAAAAACCCATAGTAACCCATCTGAAAACTCTTACAACCCAGAAAACACCCATTAAAAACCCTAAAATACCACCAAAAACCCGAATTTGAGGACCATTGCAAGAGGCGTTCCAGGAATGGCAGAATATGATCCATGGAGGAAGAGTTTACCATGGCTGAGCGCGGGTGACCATAATAATGTGATAAACCGCCCCAGGAGCCTCGTGTAGCGTCCCCCTAGGCAAGGCAGGGAGGCATGGGGTCGCAGAGTGTGGAGGTGCTGCGGCAGGGGATCTGGGCGTCCATTACAGGGGGCTGGTTTTATGATCCCCACCAAGATGTGTTCTGTAATACTTTCCATCTCTATCTCTGGCTTTACCTCGTGTGTGCGCCCTTCTTTATCTACGTGGTGAGTATTCTGTGGGGTTTAGCGGGTTTCTTTGTGGTTTGGGGTAAAGGGTTTAGGTTAAGTCAGGTTTACGAGTGTTTTATAGTAGTGGTTTTGAAGTTATTGTGTTTTTTTGCGGTTTGTTTTCCTGGTTTTTTCTATATTTCTTTGTTTTATTTTATTTTATCGGGGTTATTTTGGGGTTTGGGTTAGGTAGGTCAGCTTTACGAGTGTTTTGTGGTGGTGGTTTTGAAGTTGTTGTGTTTTTTTGGGGTTTGTTTTCCTGGGTGTATGTGTTTTATTGGTGTTTTTCCTGTTTTTTGTTGCTTTGGAGTGTATTTGTCAGGTTGGATTAGGTTAAGTCAGGTTTGCAAGCGTTTTATGGTAGTGTTTTAAAGTTATTGTGGTTTTTGGGTTTGTTTTCTTTGATTTACGTTTTTTTCCTGTTTTTATTTATTATTGTTGGCTTGGGGTGTTTTTGGCAGGTTGGATTAGGTTAAGTCAGGTTTACAAACATTATTTGGTTGTGGTTTTGAAGTTATTGTGGTTTTTGGGGTTTGTTTTCCTGGGTGTATGTGTTTTATTGGTGTTTTTCCTGTTTTTTGTTGCTTTAGAGTGTATTTGACAGGTTGGATTAGGTTATGTCAGATTTGCAAGCGTTTTATGGTAGTGGTTTTAAAGTTATTGTGATTTTTGGGTTTATTTTTCTTGATTTACGTTTTTTTTTTCCTGTTTTTATTTATTATTATTGGCTTGGGGTGTTTTTGGCTGGTTGGATTAGGTAAGATCAGCTTTCCGAGTGTTTTGTGGTGGTGGTTTTGAAGTTATTGTGTTTTTGGGGTTTGTTTTCCTGGGTGTATGTGTTTTATTGGTGTTTTTCCTGTTTTTTGTTGCTTTAGAGTGTATTTGTCAGGTTGGATTAGGTTAGGTCAGGTTTGCAAGCGTTTTATGGTAGTGGTTTTAAAGTTATTGTGATTTTTGGGTTTGTTTTCTTTGATTTACGTTTTTTTTTCCTGTTTTTATTCATTATTGTTGGCTTGGGGTGTTTTTGGCAGGTTGGATTAGGTAAGATCAGCTTTACGAGTGTTTTGTGGTGGTGGTTTTGAAGTTATTGTGGTTTTTGGGGTTTGTTTTCCTGGGTGTATGTGTTTTATTGGTGTTTTTCCTGTTTTTTGTTGCTTTGGAGTGTATTTGTCAGGTTGGATTAGGTTAAGTCAGGTTTGCAAGCATTTTATGGTAGTGGTTTTAAAGTTATTGTGATTTTAGGTTTATTTTTCTTGATTTACATTTTTTTCCTGTTTTTATTTATTATTGTTGGCTTGGGGTGTTTTTGGCAGGTTGGATTAGGTTAAGTCAGATTTACAAACATTATTTGGTTGTGGTTTTGAAGTTTTGTGGTTTTTTAGTTTGTTTTCCTGGGTGTACATGTTTTATTGGTGTTTTTCCGTGTTTTATTGCTTTGGGGTGTATTTGTCAGGTTTGGGTTAGGTTAGTTTAAGTTTACGAAGTGTGGTATAGTGTTGATTCAAAAGTTATTGTGTTTCTTTTCCCTAAACAACTTATTTTTGTGTGTGTTTTCCCTAGTTTTTTGTTGCGTTTGGATTTGTTTGGCAGGGTTAGGTTAGGATAGGTTAATAAATGTAGTACAGTGTTGTTTCTGAGGTTAGGATAGCGTGATAAATTTTGTATGGTGTGACAACTGAAGAGCAACACAAAGTTTCACAAAACTTGAGTTACATGAAGAAGGAGGAGGAGGAGGAGGAGGAGGAGGAGACTTATTTTTGGTGTTTTTTTTGTTTTGTTGCGTTTGAGTGTTAGTTTCTTGTTTTGTTGGATTTGGGTGTTAATTCCTTGTTTTGCTGCATTTGGGTGTGTTTGGCTCATCATCTTGCTGTGTTTGGGGGTGTTTGGTTCCTCATTTTGCTGCGTTTGGGTGTGTTTGGTTTGTTTTGCTGTGTTTGGATGCGTTTGGTTTGTTTTGCTGTGTTTGGGTGTGTTTGGTTCCTCGTTTTGCTGTGTTTGGGTGTGTTTGGTTTGTTTTCCTGTGTTTGGGTGTGTTTGGTTTGTTTTGCTGTGTTTGGGTGTGTTTGGTTCGTTTTGCTGTGTTTGGGTGTGTTTGGTTTGTTTTGCTGTGTTTGGGTGTGTTTGGTTCGTTTTGCTGTGTTTGGGTGTGTTTGGTTGTTTTGCTGTGTTTGGGTGTGTTTGGTTTGTTTTGCTGTGTTTGGGTGTGTTTGGTTTGTTTTGCTGTGTTTGGGTGTGTTTGGTTTGTTTTGCTGTGTTTGGGAGTGTTTGGTTTGTTTTGCTGTGTTTGGGTGTGTTTGGTTTGTTTTGCTGTGTTTGGATGTGTTTGGTTCCTCGTTTTGCTGTGTTTGGGTGTGTTTGGTTTGTTTTGCTGTGTTTGGGTGTGTTTGGTTTGTTTTGCTGTGTTTGGGTGTGTTTGGTTTGTTTTGCTGTGTTTGGGTGTGTTTGGTTTGTTTTGCTGTGTTTGGGTGTGTTTGGTTTGTTTTGCTGTGTTTGGGTGTTTGGCTCCTCATTTTGCTGTGTTTGGGTGTGTTTGGTTTGTTTTGCTGTGTTTGGGTGTGTTTGGTTTGTTTTGCTGCATTTGGGTGTGTTTGGTTTGTTTTGCTGTGTTTGGGTGTGTTTGGTTTGTTTTCCTGTGTTTGGATGTGTTTGATTCCTCGTTTTGCTGCATTTGGGTGTGTTTGGTTTGTTTTGCTGTGTTTGGGTGTTTGGCTCCTCGTTTTGCTGTGTTAGGGTGTGTTTGGGTTGTGTTCCTGTGTTTGGATGTGTTTGGCTCCTCATTTTACTGCGTTTGGGTGTGTTTGGTTTGTTTTCCTGTGTTTGGGTGTGTTTTGCTCATCGTTTTGCTGCGTTTGGGTGTGTTTGGTTAGGTTAGGTTAAGTTAGGTTTGGTGTACAGTGTTTTAGAAAGGTCATTTGATACAGGATGAGAGAGAGAATAGGTTGGTTTGTCTTGTTTGTTTATCTTTTTGTATTTTTTTTTTTTTAGAGAAATTGTATAGAAAGAAGAGAACAAGTGTTTATTTATTTTTTTTTGACTAGATATTGAAAGAATTTTAGTTGTATAGGTGTAGACACGGAAAAAAGTCTTATTCTCTCCCTTTTTTTTTCTTTTTATTTCTCCTCTTATTTCTTTTTCTTCTCTTTCCTCTTCCCTTCTCTTCTTTTCTCATCTCTTTCCTCCTTTCATTCCCTTTTGTTTCCTCTACTTTCTTTTCCTTTTCTCTTCTTTTCTCTCTTCTCTTATTCTCTTCTCTTCTCTTCTCTTTCCTTCTCTTCTTTTCTTTTGTTTCCTCTCCTCTCCTCTCTTGTCTCCTCTCCTCTCCTCTCCTCTCCTCTCCTCTCCTCTCCTCCCTCACCACCACCACCACCACCGCCACTTCCTGTCAGATTGGGGTTTTTCCACAAGACATTAAAGAAAGGATACGTTTAAAAAGAAAGGAAGATAAAGATGTAAAGAAAGAAAGAAAGAAAAATGTCCTCTAGTGTTTGTATTGGCTGTTGTTCTCTGTTTTTTTTTTATTTTATTTTATTTTGTTTTGTTTTGTTTTATTTTTATTAATGCTGGTTCTTTGGTTTTGGTGATGTGAATAGTAGTGGTGGTGGTGGTGGTGGTGATCCTTTGGCTGTAGATAGTGATGGTGATAGCAGGGAATAGTTATAGTAGCAGTAGTATTTAGTTTATTCTTATGATAGATAGTGGTAATGATAATAAGTGTATGCAGTAATTCGTTCACACACACACACACACACACACACACACACACACACACATTGAGACCCCTTATCCTGTGTTGCAGTACTGTGGGTGGTGGGTGGCGGGATGGCTGGTGCACCTGGCCCTGCTGTCGGTGGTGGCGGTGGGGATCAAGGCCGTCAACCACCTGCTCCACCACACCTTTGACACCACCGACTGTCTGGAGGAGGAGATGACACCACCGCCGCTGCCTCCAGGAGGCCCCCCCACCACCGCCGCCACCACCGCCGCCACTGCCACAGCCTCCGCCAGCCCGGCACACTACCAGGGCTCCTCGCAGCAGCAGAGGAGGTGAGAGAGAGAGAGAGAGAGAGAGAGAGAGAGAGAGAGAGAGAGAGAGAGAGAGAGAGAGAGATGTTTATCTTTAGGGGTTCATATCTCTGTGGGCCTTTTTTTTTTCTAGGTTAAGGAGAGAGAGAGAGAGAGAGAGAGAGAGAGAGAGAGAGAGAGAGAGAGAGAGAGAGAGCATTTTCAACATCTTTACATAATCATTATCACAACATTTTTAGATATTTTACTTAGGAGAGATAAGATAATTAGTGAGAGAGAGAGAGAGAGAGAGAGAGAGAGAGAGAGAGAGAGAGAGAGAGAGAGAGCAGTAAAGCACTTTCCTTCCCTGACCCACACCTTTTCCTCCATGCAGTCGTTCCTTTGAGGCGATAGAGATGCAGGTGGTGGGGGGCGGGCCGGCCAGTGGTGGGGGGGAGAGTGAGACCCCCCCGGTGGGATGTAGTTCCCGAAATTCTATCATGGATGCCGGAGCACAACCCCCAGCTACAATAGGTGAGTGTGTGTGTGTGTGTGTGTGTGTGTGTGTGTGTGTGTGTGTGTGTGTGTGTGTGAGTGAGTGAGTGAGTGAGTGAGTGTGTTGCCTTTGTTGAGTCTGGTGTTCCCTTTATAAACCCTAAATTGAGTGAGTGAGTGAGTGAGTGTGTTGCCTTTGTTGAGTCTGGTGTTCCCTTTATAAACCCTAAATTGAGTGTGTGTGTGTGTGTGAGTGTGTGAGTGAGTGTGTTGCCAAGTTATCACCCCTTTATTGAGTCTGATGTTCCCTTTATAAATTGAGTGTATGAGTGTATGAGTGTGTGTTACCAAGCTGTCACCCGTTAACTTAACCTACCATTCCTTCTCTTGATTGTAAGTTGAGTGTGTGAGTGTGTTACCAAGCTATCACCCCTTAACTAAGTGTGACATTCCCTTTAACCCCTTCAGTACTGGCATGCGTTTTTGCCTTGAGTTTTGTGTACGATTAGACCATTTTATTGACATTAGGAAGGGTCTATGGACGTCAGAAGATTAATGGGTAGAGTCTTCACTATTTCAACCCCCACTTAAGTTTCTGAAGCTGTACAGAATCACCAAATAGTAACCAGAATTAATATAAAAATGCCTCAGGAGGTTAGAGAGCGTAAACTGAGTAGTATATGAGTGTTACCCTAAATCTATGTGAGTGCATCGTTCCCTTCCATGAATCTGAACATTAGCCTTATATTCCCCAAGACCTGAAGGCAGATGTGCATCACAAGGACAGCTCTGGCAGTGAGGAGGGTAGCAAGTGTGAAGCTGCTGCCTCCGCCACAGCTGCCAGCACCCCAAGGGACTCTCAGGACACCGGCAGGGGCGACAAGAGAACTAGAGGTAATACACACTCATCCTACTTGTGGTGTTACAGTGTGAAGGGGTAAAAATGGGTCAATGTGTGCTGTGGGACCTTGCTGTGGTGTCAGGGTTGGAGGTGCAGGGTAGGGAACAGTCTCATTGTGAAGGGGCAGGGGTGATGGGCCAGTGTGTGCTGTGGGGGCCTTGGTGTGGGAGTCCTCTTTGTACACAGCCATTCTCGTGTTATAAGTAAACAAACATAGACAGTAGGAAGTAATACTATCCCTTTCACAGTAATAGTAAACAAAATGACGCTGACAACCATGCCTTTATGCAGCGGAGAGTGGCGGCAGCAGCAGCGGTGTTGGGTCGGGGCCATACGGAGGGGAGTATGGCCTGTGTGTGTCGGACATCATGCTGGCTGGTGTGGCGGAGATCACCGAGTCACTGAACCACCCCATCATTGCCAAACACTCGCAGGTTACTCATCGTTCCACCAGTCAACACTCACAGTTCACACACACTTGTCTTGATATTCCCTCTTCTGTACTTTCTTTTCTCTTATTACCTTTCCTTGTTCCTCCAGTCACACTCTCTGCCTTTATATTTTCACTTTTTCTGTGTCTCCCTCTACTAATACTTTTCCTTGTTATTTTGTCTTCTCTGCTTCCTGTACTCTTAATTAATAGCTCCCTCTGTGTTTTTGTTGTACTTTTCTCCCGTATTTCTGTGGGCTTGTGTCCTCCTCCTCCTCCTCCTCCTCCTCCTCCTCCTCCTCCTCCTCCTCCTCCTCCTCCTCCTCCTCCTCCTCCTCCTCCTCCTCCTCCTCCTCCTCCTCCTCCTCCTCCTCCTCCTCCTCCTCCTCCTCCTCCTCCTCCTTGTAAACTAACATAACCAAACCAAACAACTGACTTCCTCTCTTTCCTCACCAAAACAGTCAGTGGCGTGGTGCGGTGGTGGCTGTGGCGGCGGCGGCAGCAGCGGCGGCAGCGGGACGACAACACCACCACTGTGAGCAGCACCTTGCATGGCGGCAGCAGCAGCAGCATTGGGGGCAGCGCAGGGCGGGGACACAAGCGACTGAGGCGGATAGTGGCCTCTGCTGGGTCCATCGCCACCGCCACCGCCTCCCTCTGTGACTCCCATTCTGTGGATATTGTTTACTCTAAAAGTGCCAAAGGTGTGTGTGCGTGTGGTGGGGGGCGGGTCAGGGTGTATGGTTGGGAGAGTAAGGTTGTATTTACCTTGTTGTATTGTACATGGTTTGAGTGGGGCTCATAGTGTCCTGTCTCCATATCTCCATTTATCTAGTTTTTCTTGAAAGTTATGCACACTATGTGCTGTAACAATTCCATCATCCAGTGCATTCCATTTTTCCACCGTTCTGTGTGGAAAACTGTATTTTCAAATATCCTTCACACACTGCCTCATCCTGATCTTCTTTTCATGTCCTCTTGTCCTTCCATCTTCTTTCTTTCGTCAACAGCACCAGGCCTTCTTTGTCTATCTTTTCAATATCATTTGCTATCTTATACATTGTTATTAGTTTCCCATGTTCTCTTCTATCTTGTAAGGTTGGCAGTCCCATTTCCTTCAGTCGTTCTTCATATGTGAGTTCCCTTAATATTGGCATCATCTTTGTAGCAATCTTCTGTATCCTTTCCACTTTTCTTATATCCTTTTTAGAGCTCAGAGACCATACCACTGCTGCATATTCCAGCCTTGGGCGTATCATGCTTGTGATGATTTTTTTCATCATATTTTTTTATTTATTTATTTATTTATTTATTTATTTATTTATTTATTTATTTATTTATTATTATTATTATTATTATTATTATTATTATTATTATTATTATTGTGTGTGTGTGTGTGTGTGTGTGTGTGTGTGTGTGTGTGTGTGTGTGTGTGTGTGTGTTGTGAGAGAGAGAGGATCTCAATATGAGCCAGATATAGAATAGTGGGAAAGAAAGAAGTAAGGTTGAGAAAAAGAGGGAAAAAGAGAATTAAGTGGAGAGAGAGAGAGAGAGAGAGAGAGAGAGAGAGAGAGAGAGAGAGAGAGAGAGAGAGACCATACCACTAAACCTAACAAATCTAACTCCTTCCCTTCCCTTCCCTTCTAACACAGGAGAGAAGGGGAGCAGTGTCCATTACCGTCCCAGCCTGCACGGGGGGACGGGCTCCCTAGGGCTGGAGGGAGGCCCAGGGGGTGGAGGCTCTTCCTCAGCTGCCCCCTCCCCTCCCTCCTCCCTTCCCTCCGCTGCTGAACCCCCTTCACACCCAGTCAGCTTGGAGGTAAGTCTGGGGTGCTGGGGCTTACTGGCACACACACACACACACACACACACACACACACACACACACACACACACACACACACACACACACACACACACACACCTGGCACTGTCTGATTGGTGGCCGTCCCCCACACAGGTGATCACCAGTGATGAGGGAAGCAGCAGACGTCATCATCATCGCCACCACCATAGTCACCACCACAGTCACCACCACAACCGTCACCACCACACCAGTAACAGTAGCAGTAGTACCAACATTCACAACCAGCAGCAGCAGCAGCAGCAGGCAGCAGCACCACCAGTGACATCAGGGAGTGGTGGTGGTGGTGGTGGAGGAAGTCACCGCCACCGCCACCACCACTCAGGGCCGCCACAGCAGCACCACAGTCGCAAGCTGTCACTGGGGCCACCCTCCTGGGGCCTGGAGGCTGCCAATATCTCTGTCATTGAGGAGAGAGCCAACAGTGCCAGTGCCGTCATCACCACCTCCTCCAACTCCACCGCCACCACCACCACCCCCTCGCCCTGTGACCGCTCCCCAACTGCTACATGCTGCACCGCTAACAGGTAGGCCCCTGACTGTTGCTTGTGCTTGTTGCTCCTCTAGTGGTGCTGGTGTGTTGGGTTGTGTGGTGTAGGCTTCACTCTAACCATTTTGTGTTGCAGTGATGGGGAGACTGACGAGGAGGGTCCCGCCAAGGGGTCCCACTCCCCCCTGCTCACCCGCCATCAGAGCCTGGAGGGCAAGGGGTCCGGTGGGCGGCGGGCGCGGTCTGGGGCGGCCCGGTTGGCCCAACACGCCCAGCGTGGCCCCAGCCGTGCCTACCGACCGCTGGTGTTCCGCAGCAGCTCCGCCATCACCTCAAAGTTTGGAGAACGGCCGCGGGTGGAGAGTGGGTGTAACGAGATGTCCCGGGTGTGCACCCTCACCTTTGAGAACATGTATGCTGATGAGGAGAGCAGCTCAGACACACTGAGCGCTGTCAAGCTGTCTAGCAGCTCTGACGAGACCCTCAGCAGCTTGGCAGACAGACTCAGCCTGCAGGGCGCCCTGGGCTGCGACACCGGTGGTGCCAACTGTGGGGTATCCGGGGAGGCCAGCCCCGACCACTGTGGGGGCCCCGGTGGCGACGGGGAGCAGCGGGCCAGTCCCAGGGAAGAGGGGGGCACCAGGCCAGCCAGGAGCCCTGGGGAGGTGGCAGGAGGCCGGGGGGCAGAGAGCCGGTCCCCTAGCCCAGGCTTGGACTGGCTCTTCTTCCACAGTGACTCAGACTCAGAGTCTGCTGACGTGGTGCGGGCTGGCAGTGGACACCCACGCCGCCTGTCCTCGCACCAGCTGAGTGACGATGACAGCTGGAACATGATCCGCTCCTCCCCCGAGAGCCCCATGGAGGTGCCCACCCACTCCTCCTCTGCCACGCAGGGTGCCATCCCCAAGAAGCGGCGGCAGGGCGTGGTGGTGGAGGAGGCGGGGGAGGGGGAGCGGTCGGGCGGGGAGGCCACGGTGACCATGGAGGACCTGGTGCGGCGGCTGCTGGACATCCTGAACAGCTCACTGCACGACCCACAGCAGTGCCACCGTGACATTCAGAAGCTGGTGGTACTGAAGCAGCGGCTGGAGCAGGAGGGTGGCATCGGTAGCACCGCCAAGGGTGCCTCGCTCATCTCTGAGGCCCAGGCCAACGTGGCTGCCGGCGCTGCTGCTGCTGCTGCTGCTGCTGCTGGTGGCACCGGCAATGGCACCGGCAGTGGCGGCGGCAGTGGTGGTGGTGGTGGCGGCGGCAGCAGCAATGCTGACCCAGAGCAGCCGGCTGAGACACACCTGTACAGGAAGCCGGCAGTGCGGCGGCGGCGACACGTGGCGGGCAACAACACCTCCTCCTCCCCTCCCTCCAACCCCAGTGAACCCCCCCAGGACATATCCACCCTCCTCACCACCACCCTTACCACAGCCCTCCCCACCACCAGCCTCACCACCACCCACTCCTCCCCACACCACCACCAACACCAGCCACACCACCATCACCACCAACACCAGCCACACAACCATCACCACCACCATCACCACCACCAAGAGGGCCCCGGCAGAACCCACAAGGGATCGCAGGTGAGCACAGGACCACTGCTGCTTGTGTGTGTGTGTGTGTGTGTGTGTGTGTGTGTGTGTGTGTGTGTGTGTGTGTGTGTGTGTGTTTGTATGTATTTACCTAGTTGTATTTATCTAGTTGTAGTTTTACAGGGCCTGGGCTTTATGCTCATGTGGCCCCGTCTTCATATCTACACTTATCCAATTTTTCTTTAAAACTATGTACACTCTGCTGACACCACTTCCTCACTCAAACTGTTCCAAGTCTCAACACATCTTTGCGGGAAACTAAATTTTTTAACATCTCTCAGACATCTTCCCTTCCTCAGTTTCTTACTATGCGATCTTGTGCTTCTAATGTCATATTCTTCTCTCAGGATCAGTTTCTCATTATCCACTTGATCCATTCCGTCAATCAATTTATAAACTTGTGTCAGATCCCCTCTCTCTCTTCTCTGTTCCAGGGTTGGTAGATCCATAGCTTTTAGTCTCTCCTCATGTGTGTGTGTGTGTGTGTGTGTGTGTGTGTGTGTGTGTGTGTGTGTGTGTGTGTGTGTGTGTGTGTGTGTGTATTTACCTAGTTTTACCTAGTTGTAGTTTTACAGGGGCTTTACGGTCGTGTGGCCCCGTCTCCATATCTACACTTATCCAATTTTTCTTTAAAGTTATGCACACTCTTTGCTGACACCACTTTCTCACTCAAACTGTTCCAAGTCTCAACACATCTTTGCGGGAAACTATATTTTTTAACATCTCTCAAACATCTTCCCTTCCTCAGTTTTTTACTATGTGATCTTGTGCTTCTAATGTCATATTCTTCTCTCAGGATCAGT
The DNA here is from genome assembly GCF_017591435.1 of Portunus trituberculatus. Taxonomy (NCBI): domain Eukaryota; kingdom Metazoa; phylum Arthropoda; class Malacostraca; order Decapoda; family Portunidae; genus Portunus; species Portunus trituberculatus. The sequence goes on along the minus strand of NC_059264.1, from coordinate 2,143,603 downwards.
TTCTCATTATCCACATGTGTGTGTGTGTGTGTGTGTGTGTGTGTGTGTGTGTGTGTGTGTGTGTGTGTGTGTGTGTGTGTGTGTGTGCATGTGATTCACAATGGTCACCTGCTGGTCATCCTATGGAAAGATCTCAGAGCTCATAGACTGATCTTTGGGTAGGACTGAGACCACAACACACTCCACACACCAGGAAAGCGAGGCCACAACCCCTCCAGTTACATCCCGTACCTATTTACTGCTAGGTGAACAGACCCTACACATTAAGAGCCGCACCCATTTGCCTTGCCAGTGTGTGTGTGTGTGTATGTGTGTGTGTGTGTGTGTGTGTGTGTGTGTGTGTGTGTGTGTGTGTGTGTGTGTGTGTGTAAGTGTGTTGGTGCAGTAGTGAGTGAGGTAAGGTGAGGCATGGTGTGGTGTGGCAGTGTGTTGTTCATGTGTACTTTGTGTTTCAGCGGTTGCTGTCTTCCTGGATGGGCCGCAGCGGGGGTGGGGGGGACAGCGGGGATGAAGGTGGCAGCAGCCGGCCTCACAGAGGGCCTCCTCCAGACAAGAGACCTGAAGGCAGTAGCAGTGGTGGTGGCGGCGGCGGGGTGGGGCCATGGAATGTGTGTCCCCTGCAGAGGGTGTGCCGCCGCTGTCCCCCGGCACCCACCTGGCCTTCTCCCATGAGGACACCAGCGACGGCGCGGTGCACTGCTTCCAGGATGAGCAGGGCAACTGGCTCACTTACACCTTCAACGACCGCGGCGTCAGCACCGCCTCCACCGTGCCGCCTGCCACCGACGCCAGGGTGCTCAACAAGCTGAGGCGCTGTGGCGGCACCAACACCAGTGCTGGCACTGGCACTGGCACCGGCGGGGTCACCAGCAGCAGCGGCAGTGGTGGGGTTGGTGGCGGTGGGTCAGGCAGCCAGAGTAGAGGCGGCAGTGGTGGTGGCAGCAGTGGGGGGCCCATGGGTGGCCTGGCACGGGAGGACAGCTCCCTCAGCAGCTCCTCCATGTCCCTGTGCTCCGGCCTCACCATCATTCTGGACAACCACTTCCCTCCCACCTCCCTCCCCCTCTCCCCACCACTCTGGCCAGACTTTGTCAAGGCTCCAGCCTCTCAGGCATCCCCGGTCTCTGAGGGCACCAGCGGTTCCATGGCAGTAGCTCACAGGAGGGGCTCATGCCCCCCAGTCTCCGGCGGGCGGGACCCAGATCGGAGTGGCCTGGAGGGCGCCGGAGACCCCAACCCTCTCCCCATCCCCATCCCCCTGGTGGCTGTGGGGCCGCGGGGCGGGCGGGACCTGCCCCTGCTGTCTTCTGAGATGCGGCACCACGTGCAGCTGCTGAGCATTGGGGCGCCCCATAACCCACTGCACCTCTTCACCAATGCATTCTTTGAGCGGCGGCGCTCCAGCAACCGCACCCGTGGCGTCATCACATCCGAGGTGATGGACACCATCAGCCTGCAGGGCCGCAGCCTGGACGTGGACCTTGCCCTGGCCTCCAGCAAGCTCAAGTTCCCCACACCGGCCCCCCAGACCCTCCACTACTACCGGCTGCGTCTGTGCGGCAAGACCTCTGTCAGGGTGCGCTTTGACCGGCTATTTCTGCTGGCCCTGCTGGACCGCAACGTCACCGTGTGGGAGAACATGGCCTGTGTGTTCCTGGCGGTGCTGGTGGGTGTGCTGGGCTGCCTAGTGCTGCAGCGGGACTTCTACCGGGAGCAGGACGTGCTGTTCTTCTGCTTGGTGATGGGCAGCTGCCAGTACTCTCTCTTCAAAAGTGTGCAGCCCGACGCTGCCTCGCCCACGCACGGCTACAACCGTGTTGTGCTGTACAGCAGGTCGGTGTACTTTGTGCTGTGTTGCAGCCTCATCCTGCTGCTGCAGCTTTACCTGGACAGCAGTGGGGAGCGGGTGCAGTTTGTGCTGTACGGCCTGGACTTCACCAACCCAGACCTGCTGCTGCAGTGCCGAGATGTGCTGCTGCTGTTTGTGCTGTTCTTCCCGCTCATCTTCAGCCTGGGCCTGCTTCCGCAGATCAACACCTTCCTCATGTACCTGCTGGAGCAGACGGACATCCATGTGTTCGGCGGCAACGCCACCACCAGCCTGGTGTCCGCCCTCTACTGCGTCGGCCGCTCCCTCCTCACTGTCCTCTTCCTGTTTGGCTTTGCCTATGGCGGCCTGAGGGAGGAGGAGGCACAGACGCAGCACATCCTGTACTCCATCTTCTGTGGCCTGGCCGTGGCCTTCAGCTACCATCTCAGCCGCTCCACCTCTGATCCCACCACCCTGTGGCGCCTCATCCAGCAGCACATGTGGCCCGAGGAGCTGCGGCGGGAGGGGGGCTCTGACGCACCCCAGCCCCCCCAAGAGGCGGACGAGCTGACAGACCCGCTACCGGAGAAGCTGCGGGGCACGGTGCACTCCCGGCTGGTGCACGCGCCATTGCCTGCACCGCCACTGCCGTCCTCATCTTTGCCATCCACTCCAGTACCGTGTTCACCGTGCTGCTGGACGGGGACGGCCCTAACCTTTTCACTGGCCTGTGGATCTTTGCCAGCCTGCTGGGCTTCCTCACGCACTATGTGGTGCCGCAGTTGAGGAAGCAGCTGCCCTGGCTGTGCGTAGCCCACCCCGTGTGCCGCTCCCACGAGTACAGCCAGTTTGAGGTGTACGACGCCGCCAAGATCATGTGGTTTGAGCGGCTGTATGTGTGGCTGTGCATCCTGGAGAAGAACGTGGTGTACCCTCTGCTGTTCCTGTGTGCCTTAACCAAAGACGCCCCCATCCTGGTGCGCAAGTTTGGGGTGAACGTGGGCACGCTGATCACTGTGGTGTGCGGCGTCAAGTGCCTGCGCAGCGTGTACTCCCAGCCGCAGTTCCAGTACCTCACGCTGGCCTTCGCCAAGCTGTTCTTTACCTGGGACTTCAAGGGCAAGTCGGAGACCTTCATTGTGGACTACTTTGTGATGGGCGTCATCTTCACCCGCGTGTACGAGTTCCTCCTCAAGATGAAGTTCATCGTCACCTACATCGCCCCCTGGCAGATCACCTGGGGCTCCGCCTTTCACGCCTTCGCCCAGCCCTTCAGCGTGCCACACTCTGCCATGCTGTTCGTGCAGGCCGCCGTCTCCGCCATCCTCTCCACCCCGCTCAACCCTATCCTGGGGTCGGCCATCTTCATCACCTCCTACATCCGCCCCATCAAGTTCTGGGAGAGGGACTACAACACCAAGCGGGTGGACCACTCCAACACCCGCCTCTCCTCACACCTGGAGCGTAACCCTGGCTCCGATGACAACAACCTCAACTCCATCTTCTACGAGCACCTCACCCGCTCTCTCCAGCACTCCCTCTGTGGCGACCTCATGCTGGGTGAGTCCGCTGCTGCTGTCTTGCTCTCAGCCTGAGGGTGTGCCAATATTCAGGCACTCAGTCAGTCATTCTTTCCTTCTGCTCTTCAGTCAGTGTTCTCTTCAGTCTAACTTTAGTGAATTCTTATTATGGGATCTTTGCCATTGATTTTTGTTGCCTTTGGTCAGATCACTTGCTGTATAAAAAGAAAGAAAACTACATCTTGCAATATACTAATCTTTCATGTACCTCTTCTCTTCTTCCCTCCACCTGACCTGTCTGTGTGTGTGTGTGTGTGTGTGTGTGTGTGTGTGTGTGTGTGTGTGTGCGCAGGGCGGTGGGGCGTGGTGGGCCAGGGGGACTGCTTCGTGCTGGCGTCAGACTACCTCAACTGCCTGGTGCACGTCATCGAGCTGGGCAACGGCCTGGTCACCTTCCAGATGCGTGGCCTTGAGTTCCGCGGCACCTACTGCCAGCAGCGCGAAGTGGAGGCCATCTCGGAGGGTGTGGAGGAGGACGCAGGTGAGCATGGGTGGACTGCTCTGTGGTGGTGGTGATGGTGGTGGTGGTGGTGGTGGTGGTAGTAGTGCAGAGTTTGTGTTTGTCAATAGAATTACGAAAGGAAATGAATGTTGAAAATTGTGTCAAATATTAGTGATAAAAAACTGTCTATTCTAACTTAAGAGTCTTTGTGAATATTTTTAGTGCATATGTTACACTGACAGACCTTAATTGACTTGTATGTGTGTGTGTGTGTGTGTGTGTGTGTGTGTGTGTGTGTGTGTGTGTGTGTGTGTCCAGGTTGCTGCTGCTGTGAGCCGGGCCACCTGCCTCACCTGCTGAGTGCCAACGCGGCCTTCAACCAGCGGTGGCTGGCCTGGGAGGTTACAGCCACAAAGTACGTCCTTGAGGGTTACTCCATCTCAGACAACTCCGCCGCCTCAATGCTCCAGATATTTGAACTCCGCAAGATTCTCATTACCTACTACGTGAAGGTGAGGCGTGGTGGACTCCTGTGCTAGTGAGAGGCTAAGGGAAATATCTTTGCATTCACAAAAAATTCAAGCTCTTTTCTCTTCTCATCCACCATTATAACTTCCTTTTCATGCCGGATTGCTGTGCTAGTGAGAGGCTAAAGAATGTAGCTTTGCATTCACTAAAAATTCAATCTAGTTTCTTTTCTCATCCACCTTAGTAACTTCCTTTTCATGCTGAACTCCTGTAGTAATGAGAGGTTCAAGAATGCAACTTTGCAACCACAAAAAATTTAAACTCTTCTCATTCACGATAGTAATTCCCTTTTCACTTTCCTTTCTTTAAAATCAGTAGTGTCATTTTCCTGGCAAGACATCAAGCCTCAAGCCACTTATCCTCTGATTTTTGAGTGATCCTTTGTTACCTTTCTTTATAAATTAACACTCTTAACTCACCTTATTTTTCTGCACTTATAGTTAGGGCCTGACTGAGATGGATTTTTTGTGGCCGATGCCTATTCTGATTACCGATTAAGTTACACAAGGCTGTCATGACACTGTAGCAAGACACCATGTTCCCTGCATTTACCAATTATTTTCTAATGGATATAATCAGCCAATAAATCAGTCGGGCCGTACATGTAGCCCCAATCCGTGCCCCTCTTCAGTAGAAAACAGTGACACTAACACTAATGAACTACCCCACAGAGCATCATCTTCTACACAGTGAGGTCAAGCCGTCTGCGGGAGTGGCTGCAGAAGGCGGAGATCGACGCCTCGTTGGCCCACACACGGGACAAGAAGTTTGTGGACCTGGACCCAATGTTTAACCTCAACATTGACGAGGATTATGACTTTAAGGAGTCCGGCATCACTCGCAACAGCTTCTGCAACGTGTACCATGAGTGGGTGGTGTACTGCGTTTCCAGGAGGGAGAGCGAGAACCCGGAGGAGAGGGAGGAGCCGTTGGAGAGTGGAAGGGAGTCACAGCTCATCTCCCTTTGTCTGGCACTCAGTCTATTAGGTAAGGTGGTGGTGGTGGTGGTCTTGTGTGTGTGTGTGTGTGTGTGTGTGTGTGTGTGTGTGTGTTTGCTGATCTGCCTGTGTGTTAATTGGTGATTGTTGTTTGGTTTTGTTATCTTCTTGTTTGTGTTATTGTTTTCTATCTCTCTCTCTCTCTCTCTCTCTCTCTCTCTCTCTCTCTCTCTCTCTCTCTCTCTCTCTCTCTCTCTCTCTCTCTCTCTCTCTCTCTCTCTCTCTCTCTCTTAACGTCTTGAATTATTTTTTTTCTTATTTTTCTTTTTTTTTTACTTGTTTTAAATGTTTGTTTTGTTATTGTTGTTATTCTCTATGTTTTCTTACTTCTTTTGAATGGTTCCTTTTGTTATTCTTTCTCTTTCTCTCACCTTTTCTTATTTACTTCTTTTTAATGCTTCCTTTCGTTGTTATTCTCCTTTTTCCTTTTCTTTTTCCCTTTTTGAACACACACACACACACACACACACACACACACACACACACACACACACACACACACACACACACACACACACACACACACACCACTTAGAAACAAACCCTCATAAAACCGTAAAATTTTTCCTGCAGGGAGACGCGCTTTATGGGCTGCCTCGCACAACGCCATGTCAAGTGTGGAGTTCTTTCTTCACGGCCTGCACACACTCTTCAAGGGCGACTTCCGTATCACCTCCATGCGTGACGAGTGGGTGTTCTCGGACATGGAGCTGCTGAGGAAGGTGGTGGCGCCTGGAGTAAGGATGAGTCTTAAGCTGCACCAGGTGAGGGAATGAGGCAGTGAGGAAGGCTGGGTATGGACTGGTTAGGTTAGCTTAGGGATGGAGGACAGGATACGGTGATTGGTGTGTGTATGTGTGTGTGTGTGTGTGTGTGTGAAGGTAGGGTGACAGATGAGGGTGAAGGAATAGGATAGTGTGCTTGTGTGTGTGTGTGTGTGTGTGTGTGTGTGTGTGTGTGTGGGAAGGTAGGGTGAAGGATGAGGGTGAGTGGACAGCTTAGGATGCTTGGTGTGTGTGTGTGTGTGTGTGTGTGTGTGTGTGTGTGTGTGTGTGTGTGTGTGTGTGTGTAGGGTGAAGGGTAAGAGTTAAGGGATAGACTGAGGGTACTGGAATAGTTTGAATGTGTGAAAGATTTATTTATACATCCAAATTCATCTTTTTTTTTTCTCTTATTCATTGTATTTTTTAGCTATTCCATTCATTTTCCTCTCGTCATCATCTGTATGTGAATTTCTACCCATTTTCTTCCATTATCCTTATTTTTCCCTTCCTAATCCTCCATATACTAATTTTTATTTCAACTGTCCTCATTTTCCCTCTCATAATCCTTCATTTTCTCATAATTTTTTCCTTTGTCCTCATTTTTCTATTCCTAATCCTCAATATACTCATTTTTATTTCAACCATCGTCATTTTCCGCTCCTAAAACTATATATACTCATTTTCATTTTGTTTTTCTTCATTTTCCCACTCCTGATCCTCAATATACTTGCCTTTTTATCCACCAGCCTCATATTTCCCACTCCTAATCTTTCTTAATCTTCCTTCCATCCTTACAATCTTCACCACACTCACTTATATCCCCTGCAGGACCACTTCATGCTACCTGATGAATACGACAACCATGAGTCTTTGTACAATGCCATCCTGGAGCACGAGTCACAGCTGGTCATCTCCCACGAAGGCGACCCAACTTGGCGTAACGCTGTGCTGTCCGGCAAGCCCTCCCTCCTCGCCCTCAGGTAATGTACTTGCTGGGGACACAGGGAACATAAAGATAGATGGATAGATAAGTATATAGATAGCTGGATGGATAGAGAGAGATAGATAGTTAGATAGGTAGATTGATAGACAGGTAGACAGATAGATAGATAGATAGGTAGATAGATGGATGAATAGATGGATGGGTAGGTAAATACATGGATAATTGATAGGTAGGTAGGTAGATAGATAGATAGATAGATAGATAAATGGAAGATAGATAGACAGGAAAATAGATAGACAGATGGATAAATAGACAGGCAGATAGATAGATAGATAGATAGATAGATAGTTTATTGACCATAGCATCAGTATTACAAGATAATTTTGACAAAGAATATACAAAAACTACAAATAAAACATATAGTTAAAGAAAACTAGTTAGTGTCAGTTTTGGTGAAGTTGTGTAGTTAATGAAGTGAAGAAATAAGAGTTACTACTACTACTACTACTACTACTACTACTACTACTACTACTACTACTACTACTACTACTACTACTACTACTACTACTACTACTACTACTACTACTACTACTACTACTACTACTACTACTACTACTACCTCCACCAGGCATGTGATGGATGATGGTGCGGATGAGTATAAGATTATTATGCTCAACAAACGCCACCTGTCCTTTCGAGTGATCAAGGTGAACCGGGAGTGTGTGCGGGGCCTGTGGGCGGGGCAGCAGCAGGAGCTTGTGTACCTACGCAACCGGAACCCTGAGAGAGGCTCCATCCAGAATGCCAAGCAGGCCCTTCGGAACATCATCAACTCCTCGTGCGACCAGCCCATCGGTTACCCCATCTATGTGTCGCCGCTCACCACCTCCTACAGCAACACCAATGAGCAGATCAGTGCCATCTGTGGCCGCCCCATCAGCCTCACCCTCATCAAGGAGACGCTCATTGGGGTGTGGAAGAGGTGTGTGTGTGTGTCTGTGTTTATGTGTCTGGTGTAGTCTGTGTGGTGTGCAGTGAGTGAGTGAAGCAGTCATGGTTTCTAAGGTTGTGTCAAGAGTAGTGTTGTGAGGCAGTGTGTGTGGTGTGTGGTGTGTGCAGTGGTGGGCAGTGAAGCAGGGTGTGTGTTGGTCCGGCAGGGTGCGGCAGCGGTGCGGCGAGGGTTGTTCCAGCGGAAGTTCTGGCCTGAATGACGAGTGCAGCCGAGCTGCTGAACCACACCACCCCAACATTCCCCTCCACCAGGGTGAGTCCCACACCTGTCACTGTGTTGCCTCTGCCTTGCCTCAGCTGGGCAGCTGACCATGTCTTGCTACACTGGCAGCTATACACAGCAGCGCTGTGATGCTGCTGTTCTGTGGTGCTGTGTGTAGGGTAAGTAGTAATTAGTGTGTCCTTGCAGTGCTGACCACGGTGCCGGCCAGCCTGGGGTCCGGGGGCAGCCAGGATGGCTCACAGGTGGGCGGCCTTAGCCTGGTGACGGCAACGGGCAGCCTGGGGCATGGCAGCCTGGGGCGGGGTGGCTCTTTATCACGGGGCTCCCTACAGGCCAACCGGGGCTCCATCGTGAGCGACGTGTCCTCCCTGGTGGGTGGCCGTGCCAATAAGCAGTCCACCTCCACCCTGGCCAGCATGGCCGGCCTGCTGTGGGACACCACCACCAGCCTGGGCCGCCTGGACCCCCGGGACCGTGACGGCCTGAGTGAGGGCTCTGCCAGCAGCAAGGACCGGGAGTGGAGTGGCCGAGAGCCGTCCCTGCATGGGGGGCGGGACGGGGGGTCCATCCACAGCGGACGGGAAGGCTCCCTCCACAGTGGTCGGGAGCCGTCCCTGCACAGCGGCAGAGAGCCTTCCCTCCACAGCATGCGTGAGTCTTCCCTCCACAGTGGTAGGGACCCCTCCCTCCACGGCACACGGGAGTCCTTCCACAGTGGACGGGAGACCTCCCTGCCTGGGGGCCGGGAGGGGTCCCTGCCCGGTGGGGAGAAGAGAACATCCCGCCAGGGTCTTCCCTCTGGCAGCCGCAGCACTCCATCCTCCTCCCTGTCCACCCCTGCCCGGGATGTGGCCCCCACCGTGCTTCCCGGCCCCAGGGAGACTCACGTGCGGGACACCGCCTGGGACAGTGCTGGCCCCAGGGAGGACTGCACCACCCTGCAGGAGGACCCTGAGGAAAAGTTCACTACGCCGCCCCCGCCAGACAGACACATCCAGCGTGTCAGGGTAAGCACCACCACCACCACCACCTTGGTGGGGACAGCTCCAGTTGAGGAGAAATGTTTCTTTGTCTGAGTCATGAGTATTAATGAATTGATAGCAGAGTTTGTAATGCACATGTTAGTCTTGCTGAGCAGTGAAGTGTGTGGCAGTTACAACCGTGCCATGCTGTAACATTGCAGTAGTATAAACACACACACACACACACACCGCCTGGGACTGACAGTGGGTCGTGTCTGGCCTTGTCTTCCTGTACAGATCATTGACGCCAACCAGGTTTACGACACTCTCAACCTTGGCCGCCGCATTGATGTGCTGTGGCCGGATGAGGGGATGAGGAAGCGCGGCGGCCGGAGCTTCTGGGGCCACTGGGTACCAGTGGAGGGCATGGAGGGTCCCGTGGTGCATACCTGGACCCCGCACCACCCCGACCCACGCTTCCGCTCCCACGTGGACCGCTCCATCCTGTTGGTACAGGTAGACGACAAGTTTGTGCCCGTGGCCCAGGGAGCCGTGCAGGACCTGGGGGCCGAGGTGTAGCTGCCACCGTTGCCGCCGCTGCCACTGCTGGGTTGCCGTTTTATACATAGCCAAGGTCCCGTGTGTCCCGTGTTTTGTGGGACGCTCGCAGGACGTTCCTGTTTTATACTAGTTGATAATTTTTCACATGGCTTATTTGATTTGTGCATCCTGTGATGGAAGAGTGAGTTTGTCCTCAGCTTGTGATGGAGGCTCCACCCTTGGCTCACATTTGTAAGACTAAACACTCACAGAAAGCATCAAGCCGGCCAGGCACTGGCTGGTGTGTGTGGGAGGCAGTGTGTGGTGCCAGTGTGAGCCGTCACAGTGGGGCCACAGGGAAGTGTGTGTGCCCTGAGCGGCTCATCTGCTGGTGGCTCCCCCCACATCGCCTGTCACCACCTGTCCTCCCCTCGGGGCGAGGACGGGGCAGAACAAATCACAAGTTTCTCAGCCCTGTACTTCATGTGCTTCCGTGTGTAATATAATTTTTCTATTTGCAACAATACAAAGCAGGTCAGTTCTGGAGAAATTTGGTTTAGGCGAGACTTGAAACCAGTACACGCTAGGCTGCCTCGTCCCTCACCGGCCAAACGACTCCTTAGTAGTGTAGCTTGCACAAAGGGACACACACACACACACACACACACACACACACACACACACACACACACACACACACACACACACACACACACACACACACACACACACACACACACACACACACACACACACACACACACACCCTACCCTCAGATTTTCTCATAAGCTCTTTGTACTTAAGGCAAGGCAAGTCAGTTGCAGTATGGAAGGACAGACCAAGGCTTATTCTTGTCTCCACAGCCCTGCGTGGGGGAAGTAGTCCGTTCATTGCAATCCCCCGGGGTATCTAGAGTGAAGGCAGGGGTGTGACGCAACCACTGCCCCACGCACACACACACACACACGCACAATGCAGTGGTGGTTGTGGTGGTGGTGGTGGCAGTGGCCATTTTCCTAACCCACCTTGAGATATTAGGAGTTGTTATCCTGTTGATCTTGAGAAGTACTTAGCTGAGGATGGTGTAAGGTAGTTCCCCCTTCCTCCTCCTTTGGTCCTCCTCGCCTCCTTGCCTCCCTTTAGCTGGAGGGACGGTGCCATTTTTCCAGACTCAAACCTTGTCATTCCATTGTTTTTGTGTTCAAGGGCCCAGTAACTCATCTGCCAGTGTGAGTGTGGCCTGGGCGCTGCTGGTGGTTGAGGTGACTGCCAACTCCTGTATCCAAACGGAGGAGTGGACGTGTCTCATCTCTGTTTGGCGTGTTTTTTTATTATTATTATTGTTGTCTTTTTTTCCCTCGCTGCGTCTGTTTGGTGATGTGAAGTGAAGATGCGATGAGCTTATTTTTTTGTGTTTTTTGTGTCTGTTTGAGCTGGCTTTTATTGTTGTTATTATTATTTTCCTCGTACGTATGTGTATGTGTGTGTGTGTGTGTGTGTGTGCCTGCAGGTTACAAATTGAGCAGGTAGATTTGGGAGATGGTGTGTGTGTGTGTGTGTGTGTATGTGAGTGTATGTGTGTTTTACAAGGAAGTTTGTTTTTAGCATTGAATGTTTGTGTGTGGTGGTGATGTAGCGTCTCATTCAAGGTGGAGTGAGTGTCTTGCTGCATCGGATCGCTTTTATTTTCCCTGTGATGTTGTGAGAGAGAAAGAGAGAGAGATAGCCAAGAGATACTGTTTTTAAAGTGGTCAGATGAAGTGCTTCAAGTTCTCAGGTTTTATTTAATTTCCACAAGTCGAATTGGAAATTGAAACAATAAAAGAAAAAACTAATAACAATGAGACATCCCTTTTATATATTATCTGACAGAAAGTATGAAGTATTACGGCAGAAAGTTTGTCAGAAAGTCTCTGTATTTTGAGGTGTACGTGTGTGTTTTTATCCAAGGTTCCTCTGTATTTAGCATTGGGTGGCTGACTTCACAACACCAGTATGTCAGGAGGGTAAGAGTTGTCAGGAGAGCTTAGTGTGCCGCTGAGATCACCATGTCTGTGCTGAGTGGCAGAGCTGCGTCCATTGCCTTTGTATTCCTGTCATATCGTAAATGTTATCCATGTGGTGAGTGTGTGTACGTGTGTATGTATGTATGTGTGTGTTTATGAAGGAAATCCTGTTATCATCAGTAGGATACGATCTTTTTATTATTTTATTTTATTTTAGGATATTTTTCTCAGGGGATGTGTTATTAAGTGTGTTTGAACGCAAATTAGTGAAGAACTAGTGAAACCTTGCGGTGAAGGACTAACAGTGCTGGCCAAACATTGCACTGCTTCACTTCAATTCAGCTTATGCCTCAACTAATTTACTCAGTTGTGTGTGTGCGTCAGTGTGTGTGTGTGTTTGTTGAGGTGAAGAGAAGCCATGAAGTAAGGACAACAGTATTAAGCCAGGGCCAGAAGAAGAAGCCAGCTCTCAACGTTTGCCTTGCTGCTTCCACTTGACTCCCGCGTTACATGTGAAGCGAGACGTCATTGTCGTCCTCAAATAGTTCAATATTTTCCTACCGAATGAAGAGCTGTGATTGAAGAACACTATGAGCCATTCTTTCACCTGCTGGATAAAAGTTGTGCTGTGCAACGGTCGTGTATAAAAGGCATTACACATTAGCAATCACTTCAGGAGACTGTCGGGCGAGTGGATCTCAAGTGTGGGGGCTTTCAGAAGCAGGCGTTTCAGAGGCGAGGGCGTGATGTGTTCATGGCCCCACCGCTCCTGGAGGGGTTTAGGGTGAGAGAAGATAGCACTCTGTAGCAGAGAATTTTTAATAGTTCGTAGCTTACGGCTTCTTTGCTCTACACTTAGTGGTGAGTCCTCTCGTCCTCTTTTCTGTGCAATATCGTCCCTTCCTCCTGCAGCATTTCTCACCGGAGTGATGGTGTCTAGTGGCGGGCGTGGGGAGGGCCACTGCACTGTGCCAGGGAGGGAGGGAGGGAGGGTGGGCAGTGGTCCTTGGTGAGTTGGGGTGCATTGCAGTGTTCCTTGCCTGCCCAGGTTGTAGAGCCACACGGTGGGTCCCTCGCCGCCCCGTGCCGGCGCAGGGAACACCTTCATCCTAGCGTTTTGTTCTCCTTAGTCTTGTTTATTCAGAATATGGAATGTTTGTATACAAATAAGGGATATTCCATATTTTCATTTAGAAGCACATTTACCTAAGCAGTTATACATGCATACACATAATATTAAGCACTCTCATGCTCTAGCAGACTTGCATAAACACTAGGCTATGTACAAACATTCAGGTGAGGGTGACGGCCAACAGAGCTGATCTTAGCTTCTAGTTGTTTCTTGTTATATAGTAGCTGCTTGGAGACAGGAAGAAGTAGTGTTACATTGGTGCTTTGATACTGCACAGGGAGGTGTGTGCGTGCGTGCGTGTGTGTACGTGTGTGCCTGTGTTTGTTTATGAGCAAAAAATGGATGTAAGATGTAAAGTTTCCCAACAGATTATTTTACCTAATGTTTGAAGACGCCGTGTGTGATGAGGTGCTAGTGCGGTAGGGGGCAGTGGGGACGCCTCCTGGGACCCTCGCTGCGATGACCCGGTGGTGTGGGGGCGGCTGGCTCACCTCACCGCCCGTCAGACACAAACTGACCTGTGGTGAAGCCCGAGCGGTGGTCAAGCGTAACGTGGTGTAACCAAGCTTGACCCACCACCGCCGCCCCCCACACTGACACGACCCGTTTTGTAACCCGACATTTGTGAGAAGAAGTATTTATTGGGCGTGTGCATGAGTGAATGTGGTAGACTTTCTCTATGAGTTACTGTGATAACAAAACAATGAGGTGGTTAGAGGGCGTGAGAGCTGCCACAGTGTTCCTTTCCTTCACTCCTCATTTGGTGTTTTTATGTGATATCAATCCCTGTTGTGCTGGAGCCCTGACTCGTGCACTCTTGTTGTTATTATCTTTATCATTATTACTATTGACATTACTATGTACATTATTATTACTATTATTATTATTATTATTATTATTATTATTATTATTATTATTATTATTATTATTATTGTTATTATTATTACTACTGAGTTCTCAAGCTTTTGTCATATGATTCCTGTGAGTGGTGGATGCATTGTCATACTTTTTGCTCCTCTTCTCAAATTATATATGTTTTTTTTCCTCTTAAGTTATCGATATAATTTTCCTGTTTTCTTGAGTTATAGATTTACCTTCCTGTGTTAGAGATCCATGTTTGTCTCTTCCTGGGTTCTACATCTACTAATCCTTAGCTTCTTGGCCACACCAGTGTTCTCGATGCACTCACAGATACTCTGGGCTGGTGAGTTGGGACATGTTATGGGGGACTGTCATTGCCTTCTACTCTCACTGACTGTTGTGTGCTTCCCTGCCTTAGAATGTACTGTAAATTTGCCTATACCCACCAAAACTGCGATCATTTGTAAGGTACCAGTTTATTTGTACTACTTGGTATCTTATTGCATGGATTTGAGTAGTGAGGGATTGTGGTGGTGAAAGAGATATAGGATGGAGAACCTGGTCTTTATTTCTCTGTATGTTTCGACAGATGACTCACTGTTGTAATGTTAGAGAAGCAATGATGTCCTGCTTCATTCTGTACTTCCTCACCACCACAATCCACTCACTTATAAAGAGAGAAACGGTGAATTTGCCACATGCTTTGAGATAAGACAGGGATGTGGAGGCCAGTCAGTGAGTGAGGATGTGAGGTAGTGGCAGTTTAGAGTGACTGGGTTCCTTCACCAGACTGTGTGGCGGAGTGCTGTGTGTTGTGCATCTCCCTGACACAGACACAGAGGTTAAACACTTGCAAGGCTACTGCTAATGCTCCTCCCTGGCCTAAGATGTGTTCATTTATAGCAAACACACACACACACACACACACACACACACACACACACACACACACACACACACACACACACACACACACACACACACACACACACACACACACACACACACACACACACACACACACACACACACACACAGAGTAAAGCATTTGGCCTTCACTAGGTGCTATCAAGAGGCCAAGAAACACACACACACACACACACACACACACACACACACACACACACACACACACACACACACAGACAGACAGACAGACAGACAGACAGACACACACACACACACACACACACACACACACACACACACACACACACACACACACACACACACACACACTAGGGGGGCCAGTTGTGCTTCATGAGAGAAATTTTCTTCTTTTCTCTTTAATTTTCATTGAGTATCCATTTTATTTTATATTTTACCTTTCATAAGTTAATTCTCATTCATGTGTGAGTGTATGAAAGAGAGAGAGAGAGAGAGAGAGAGTGTGGTGTGGTGCGGTAATGGTGGTGTGGCTTTGGGAGTGTGGACTTTGTGGTGTTTTAGTGCAGTGTGGCTGTGGTGGGGCCAGGCATGTCTAGATCCCCTCCCCCCCTCCCCTCCTTTCAGAGCATTAACATGTGAATCAGTAACTTATTGTAATGTTCCGGTGTCTTACTTTCAAACACGTCAAGAGAGAGAGAGAGAGAGAAAGAGATAATTAGTTTGGCCGTGTTAAGGTTTACGGTACATTTATTATTTTGGGTTGTGAGATTGATAGTGTTTCTCGGTATTGTACATAAGAGTTCTATGATGGAAGGTGTAACACTGTAGCTGGTATGGACTTGTATGGACTTGATTGAGAGTCTGGAATCAGCCAAACATAGCCGATAAAAGAGTAACAGAGAAATTTATTGTTGTGCCGAATCACTTTCCACCGTCAGTTCCAAAATGTTCACGACGTCTTAACGCAACAAAATCATGTAGTACCTGCCTTAGTTATTGTTTATATACACTCAGGAAATTAACAGCAACAGTCATTCTCGTGTTATAAGACTCATTGTAAACTTGCAGTATAAGGGAAGTTACTCCAACATACCCATTGTATTAACTGTGCTGGGATGACGCTAGAGAATTAATGATGGAATATAACTTGGGTACCACAACTCCACACGACAGACAGACAGACATAGCATTCTTGTCCTGGCTGTGGTGGTGTAGCTTTTGATTATTTTGCTGCTTTGGTTGTGCCATTAAAAAAAAGACTTAACATAAGAACACAAGGGAAGGTGCCAGGAGCCATTGGGCCTACGTGTGGCAGTCTCTCCCTTAACGCACCAGCCATACTAACGTGTAAAGATAGTATAACACCTCAAACACTGGAAAGGGAACATGGAAGAGTGTGTTTTGTGCTTCATATATGTTTCGTCATGTGACTCGATGCCTTCACACACAAGCACACACACTCACAATGTTCCAATGATGTACCAACGAAGGTTCATGTTATTGCACTAACTCTCATCTCTGACAGTACAGTTGTGGCCAGGAGTCATGTTAGCCTGCCACACCTCTGCCACTACCATGCTGTGTCTCATCCCTCACTGGTCTGGTAATGGAATGTCAGGTGTCATGAGATGGCCGGCAGACCACAACCTTAGGACGGAGACACAGCAGTGGAGGTGGCAAGGTGGCAAGAGTTCCTACCTGTGCCATGTCCTTCCTCAGTCCTCAGTGACCTGGTAACAACTCTGGTTTGATGAGGTTGGTGGCAGGACATGGGGGAGTTAAGAGTGTGTGAGGCTACATAATTCCTGGTCCCAACTGCACATACCTAGAGGAGGTGTGTTTGGATTCCTGCCCCCCCTGACCACCTCACTGGCACACTCAGCCCCCTCCCACTGCCCTACCCCGTCAGGTAAAGGGTAGACTCTAGGCCTTATAAACTTGATGTGGAGGGAGCCAGGTTAGCTCATTATTATTATCCTTTTTTTTTTCTGGTGTTGTTGACAGAATGTTTTAGAAAAGCCTCACCCAGAGTAATATATTGTTGGTGTTGAGTGTATATAATATGTACATAAGGTTGTGTATATAGTGTATATTACAGAAAATCAAATGGAGGGATGTATGGTTATTTAACTATCATTACTATTATAATGTTATAGATTCAAAGCTCCTTACTTTTTCATACAATAAAATGAAGAATGGAGGTGGTTTTTGTCTTTGCTCCAAGTATGTGTGTGTGTGTGAGAGAGAGAGAGAGAGTACTTACTAATTCACCTTTTTTTATAATTTTACAAGATTGAATTAAGTTTGTTTCCTGTTCTTCTTTTTTTATATATATCAAATTCTATACGTATATATTTCTTCTTCTCTTTAAATCTTTGTATAGTATTTGCTCAGTCCACATCCTCATTCACCACTCTCCATTGATGTATTTTGGTGTGTGTATAATTACTGTTTTTGCACATTTATGTTTAGTTTTGGTGTTCTCCTTGTGTGTGTGTGTGTGTGTGTGTGTTTGATGAAAGAAGAGGGAAAGGAAGGAATGCATAGACACGATATTCAAGCCATCAATTATGCATGTCGGTAATATGATGATGTTCTACCTTCACCTGGCAATCTCTCTCTCTCTCTCTCTCTCTCTCTCTCTTTATGAAATTCTATTCTAACCCAAATCTTACGCTCTTTCCAAATAAGGGTAAGAGAAGAGTGCGCATTCAGAATAACTACTCTCACGCCAGGACTGTTTTCAAAGGCCACAGAGATCACCAGTCAGGTCCTCAAGAGCGTTTCTCCAGCTGTAAAAATCTCGTTAAACGCTTCGTTACCATGACGTGTTAAAATATTGTTTCTGCGTAGTATTTGGTGATTTTATACAGCTTCAAAAACTTAAGTGGGGATTAAGATAGTGAAGACTGTGGCCATTAATCTTTTGACCTCCCTTCCATTGACCATTCCTGATGTCAATAAGATCGTCTAATCGTATTTAAATTTCAAGGTAAAAAATGTGTCCCAGTACTGAAGGGGTTATAATCTGTCATTGAAAGTATATACCCCCATAAAAACCAGTGTCACTACAACTAAAGACTTCATGTAGTGGAGGTGTGACTGGAGAAGCGTTTCTTAATTTGTAGTGTGAGACTGAGGGTGCATTGAGCGATGGAAATAATATGGGCTGGTCAGAGGAGCGTGACTACAATTACACTCATGGCAACAAAGTATCTACACGTTTCCACTACTAAACGATGAATTAGCACTATATTACTAGAACAAATCCACTCTTTACTTCCTGGATGGTATGTGTGGTGCAGAGTACTTAGTAATCTCAGAATTAGCTTAGTATGACGTGTGTGTGTTGATGTTATTGTGACAAAAATTTTCCTTTTATTTAAGAGTGACATTTTTTGCAGAGAATAGGTTCATTTGGCCAACCATATAACTTAGAGAGAGAGAGAGAGTAGCTACTACTATATAATATATACTACTACTGCTGCTGCTGCTGCTACTACTAATGGTGTGAATGGTAGAAGGCTTTATACATGAAGAAGAGTAGGAAAAGGAGAAAAAACTACTATATATATACTACTAGTGGTGTGAATGAGTGAACAGTTGCAGGGTTGTTGAGGTTCACTGGCTGCTTACATAACGTTTGTCTTACGTGACCTTTGCCCCCTTCCCACCTCCTATGCACATCTAACCCCCACCCCCTTTCTCACTGGGGAAGGCTCAAAGGTTGCCGCGGTGCATGGTTGCTGGCAGTGTAGTGTGGCTTTGTTCTTACTGGAAGGAAACCGTCAAACTGACAGTGGATTTTTTGCGATGGGAAATTGTGACATGTTTGAGAGAGAGAGAGAGAGAGAGAGAGAGAGAGAGAGAGGACTGAGAGTGAAAAAAAGATACATCCTCTAGTTTAGTAAATACATGCACACGTATCAAGTTTTCCTGTTTCATCTAGATTTATTTACTCTTTAAACTTCAATTCCGTTATGAGAGAGGGTGAAAGTTAGCTAGATTTATATGTAACACAAGTAATGGGTTTAAAAAAACAACAACTATATAATCACAAAGCAGAAAAAAAAATGGTGTTCACTTTTTTTCAGGCTGTTTCACACAACAGCCTTGGAACACAACACAAGGCAGAAAGTCACTCCATAGCTCATGTTTTGCCACGCTCTGCTCTCAACACCACTGGCACTATTGTCAAAGGCCACCGAGATGACAAGCCGAGTTTTCAAGAGTGTTTTTTTTTTTTATTAATAATGTAGAAATCATGTTAGTCTGTTACTGGAACCATAAAAAAGACTAAAAAACGCGTGTCATTCTAACTAGAGTCTTTGGAGGTAATTAAAAAAAATTGTGCTGCGGAAATACCTTAAAGTGAACCTATTGCTGTACGACGTGTGGCTTCAATTGTGCGAGTAAGCGTGAGGCAGCGTGATATCCTGATACAGACCACACCTCCTCAGCATCACAGATTACAAGTAACACTCGTCAAGGTTTATTCATTTCTGCTGCTCCTCTCCTCATCGTCAGTACCAGGTACTAGTCAGCCCGGCCATTGCCTTGACACTAAAGGACTCACGTGTTAGCTAGTTAAGACTATGAGACAACCTTGTGTTTTGGTAGATAGTAAGAATGTGAAGGAATGTGGAGGAAAGTGAGAGTAAGAGGCAACTGTCACAGGTGTTACCGGCGTGGCAGTGATCAGTCCAGACTCTGTAACTGCCAAGGTAAGGATCATCCACTTGCAAAACCAGTTATGACATTTAATTTAACCCTTTCGCTTCGTTATGGAACAATTCACAGCACTAGAAACATAACATGGGATCTTCATAAGCACTCCATAAGGAAGAAAGGCATAAAAAAGAGTAGATATTGTCATTTTTAGCAAGCAGAACCTTTGGAGGAGGCAGCAGAACACAAACAGATATCTCAGAGTGGATTAACAATGAAGAAAAGATATAGTAGAGAACAGTGAAACAGTTAACACACCCTACTAAGTGACTGGCAAGGACAGTGGTGTGGTGGTGAGGCTCAAGTGACCAGTGGGAGGAAGTGGCGGCGTTGTGCAAGGTTAATATTTGTTGTCAAGACATGTTCACATCAAACTCGTGACGGAAGCACCAGCAGGCCTGTGTCAGTGTGGTGGTGAGGAAGCCCTTGAAGTGACGAGGGTGCAAGAAAGAAAGATAAATGATTGTACAAGGTCATGTTTGAGTTTCACTAGTGTTGTCAAGGCGCCTGCATTATCTTACTCATGAGTGATGCAGGTATACTGTGTTCCTTTCCTTATCTGGTGCTGAGTCAGACTTATACTAATGGTTCGTTCCTACTGTTATCTTGGTCACAAAGGAAGCATACAGTTATACATGGTCACACCTTCACTGCATTTAAAAGGGGTTAGTTCAAGTGACATGACCAGGTTTTTAAGGGTGTTTCTACGGTTTCAGTGACAGATGAACAAAATTTCTGCAGCATTAACAGGAGAAACACTCTTGGGGACCTGGCTATTCATCTCTGTGGCCTTTGAAAATATGTAGTTATATATTTTCAGACAATTTTTCACCTCATTTTACAATACTACTACTACTACTACTACTACTACTACTACTACTACTACTACTACTACTACTACTACTACTTCTTCTTCTTCTTCTTCTTCTTCTTCTTCTTCTTTCTTCTTCTTCTTCTTCTTCTTCTTCTTCTTCTTCTTCTTCTTCTTCTTCTTCTTCTTCTTCTTCTTCTTCTTCTTCTACTTCTACTACTACTACTACTACTACTACTACTACTACTGCTGCTGCTGCTGCTGCTGCTGCTGCTGCTGCTGCTACTACTACTACTACTACTACTACTACTACTACTACTACTACTACTACTACTACTACTGAGACTGCAACAATTTTACTACTACTACTACTACTACTACTGAGACTGCAACAATTTTACTACTACTACTACTACTACTACTGCTACTACTACTACTACTACTACTGACTACAACAAACTTTTTTTGCTACTGCTACTACTACTACTGCTACTACTGCTACTACTGCTACTACTGCTACTTACTACTACCACACTGAGACCACTACTACTACTACTACTACTACTACTACTGAGACTGCAACAATTTTACTACTACTACTACTACTACTACTACTACTACTACTACTACTACTGAGACTACAACAATTTTACTACTACTACTACTACTACTACTACTACTACTACTACTACTACTACTACTACTACTACTACTACCACCACAATTTTACTACTACTACTACTACTACTACTACTACTACTACTACTACTACTACCATTTTCCCTTCAGAAGTCGCCATGGCCCCTACACTGTACTACTTCTTGATGTCGCCTTACTCCCGCTCTGTGTTGCTGGCGGTGCGGACTCTGGGTCTGGACGTGGAGCTGAAAACCATCGACTTGAAGAAAAAGGAACAGCTCAACCCGGATTTTGTGGCAATCAACCCGCAGCACACCGTTCCTACCCTGGTGGACGGCGACCTTGTGCTGACTGAGAGGTAGAAACGTAGGGGAAAGTAGAAAAGTAGATAAGGATTATGTAGATGGACATGCCGTTGGTAATAGTTAGAGAATAAGAAAATAGGTAAGCAGTACATTGATAGATATCCAGTTGGTAGTACGAGTAGTATTGTTAGAGAGGTAGGGATGAGTAGAATAGCAGATTATTACAATACGTGGATAGATTTTCATTTGGTAGTGGTAAGCAGAAGAGAGTAGAAAAGTAGATAAACAGTATGTAGGGGATTGGCAACTGAGTGGACCTTTTTTTTTTTCTATATTTTTGTTGCCCTTGGCCAATCCTCCTCTCTTACATAAAAAAGATAGATATGCAGTTGATAGTAATAAAATAATGTTACAAAGAGGTTAATTGATAGAGGAAATAGATTGTTCTGGATGCAAGGTTGAGTTTAAGACTCTGCTTCATATGAGGAGGAATTAAATGGTTTAAAGGATTCGTTCGGGCTTCAGTTGTGATGGTCGAGTCTCCGCGGAGCTTCAACTGTTTGGTTGCTTTGGCCGGAAAAGAAGTAGAAAATAAAAATAGCATAGACTCATTGATAGACTCATAATCTTACTTTGCCTTTCCTGTTTCCTATTTAATTTTCTTCCACACTTCCCATCCCTCCCATTCTCCCTCCCTCCATCCCTACACTCCCATTTTCTTTCCCCCTGGCTAACTAATGTAAACCTCCCACACAGCCGCGCCATCAGCACCTATTTGGTCTCTCGCTACGGAAAGGACGACTCTCTCTACCCGAAGGACGTCGTTACAAGGGCTAAGGTGGATGGACTTCTCTACTTCGACTGCGCCACCCTCTGCATTCGTTGGCGCGCTGTCGTGGTAGGTGCTTGCTGTGTGTGTGTGTGTGTGTGTGTGTGTGTCTATGTGTGTATGTGTGTGTGTGTGTGTGTGTGTGTGTGTGTGTGTGTGTGTGTGTGTGTGTGTGTGTGTGTAAACTGATAGATAACCCATAGCAGTATTTTCAAACGTTTGTGTGTGTTTATGTACGTGTCAACTAACCCCAGACACCACCACACATCCACAGCACCCAGTCATGAAGGACGGAGCAGCCAAACCCAGCGAGGCAGCAATGAAGAACCTAGACGAGGCTTTGAAGTGGCTGAACGACATACTTGCCCAACATCCTGACCGCTACCTGGCCGGCACCACGCACCCCACCGTCGCGGACCTCTCGATCGCTGCCTGGGCTTGTACATATGTTGCTCTGAACTTCCCTCTGGCCCAACACCCGGACATCACGCGCTGGCTGGCTCGCTGCAGGGAGAATCTTGTTGGCTTCGACGAGTGTGAGAAGGGCGCGGCGCAGTTTGGGGAGATGTTCGCAGCTATTCTGAAGTCAAGAGCTTGAAGAATATGAGGGATAGATAGATAGATAGATAGATAGATAGAGATAGATAGATAGATAGATAGATAGATAGATAGATAGATAGATAGAGAGAGAGAGAGAGAGAGAGAGAGAGAGAGAGAGAGAGAGATTATTCAGTTCCTAACATTCCCTTTACATTGCACAAGTAACATCAAAGAAGCGTGTACAGTGCGTGGCGTAACACTCGAAGCAGTATGGACAGCAGACGTGGGCGGGCGGCGGAGTGAGTGGCGGTGTGGATGATGTGTTGTGGTTTCAGATGTCATTTGTTCACGCCTCGCTGTTCTCACTGTCTCCTCTCCTTTGTGGTTCTCGTTATAACTCTTGCTGAATGTTCGTGATAGGAATATAAGTTAAAGGAGTTTTGTAATTGACTTTTCTTCTTCCTAAGGTGAAAAATGCGTGATTTATGCTTTGTTTGTCTCGCTATTATCTTTTCGTTAGTACTGGTGATGTAATGTTAGTTTAATAAGATAAAATGGGTGAATTAATTAAGGTCTGCACCTATAAATAAGAATTAAAAGTGTTTACTAGTAGTATTTTCCTCTAAGAATACAAATGATTAAGTCATGAAAAAGTAAAAAATAATATATTGATATGAAAAGTCTATTATTGATTATGTAATTCACCACGGTTGTCTGCTGGTGTGTGTGTGTGTGTGTGTGTGTGTGTGTGTGTGTGTGTGTGTGTGTGTTAATTCAAAAGGTGAAATATAATTATCTACCCACCACTCGTAAGAATTTGAAAGAACATTTTAGAGATAAGCAATTGCTCTTCTTTATGCAATGAGTGTACCTGGTGTGCCTTGCAGCGTGGGTGGGTGGGAAAGCTAAGGATTACAGAGACAAATAACAGTTAATCCCTTAGTTAATTTCCTGATCTTGGGCTTCAGTGAGTAGCTGCGTGAGATGAATGACACTTTATTGCTACACGATACATGACACATACACACATAGAGAGACACGAAGATAGTGATAATTCATTAGACAGTTGATACTCCTACAATCATGATACGTTGTTTAATATATGAGTGATTGTATTCCAGAGAGAGAGAGAGAGAGAGAGAGAGAGAGAGAGAGAGAGAGAGAGAGAGAGAGAGAGAGAGAGAGAGAGAGAGAGAGAGAGACGAATACAGAAAGAAATAGACGAACAGACAGATAGGCAAAAATATAAATAAAATACACACACACAGACAGACAACATTACTTATCTACATCTTTTTTTTATAGTTTTTAGTGGTTTATAGAAGATATAGTCCTTGTAATTCCTCTTCATGTGTGTTGGAATAGGTTTTATAAGATTTGGTAAGTTAGTTCAAGTTTTGAGTCGATAAGATAAGATAGAGATAGATTTGATAAAGTTTGGTTAGGTAAATTAAGTTATTTTGGAGTGTTGTAAGGTTAGATTAGGTTAGATTGTGTTTGGTAAGGCAAGGCTAAGCAAGGTTAAGGGAAAAAATAAATAGTTTCTTGGGAATATTAGATAAGGTTAAGTAAAGTTACAAAAGATTAGGTAAATTAAGGTAAGGTAAGATTTGGTTACCTCATGAGGTTAGATTAGATAAAGTTAGTTAATATAGAATAAGTTTTTATATAATAGGAGAAAGCTGGCCAAGGGCAACATAAAAACGAAAAAAAAAAAAAAACTTAGTTGCCAGTCCCCTTGTAGGCCAGAGAGGGTTAGTAAAAAAACGGGATAAATATCTTGAAACCTCCCTCTTAAAAGAATTCAAGTCATAGGAAGCTGGAAATACAGAAACAGGCAGGGAGTTCCAGAGTTTACAATAGGTTACAATAGGGTAGGTTAGATGAGGTTACAGCAGGTTAATATCATGAGTGCTTAGAATGTGATCTGCACGGGGGAGGGGTGTCTGTCCGGCTGCCTGCCCCCCGCCTCCACTGGCAGGGTGTTGCCGTGTTCGAAGGCAATGTCAGGGTCCACGCACACACTATGAGAGGACTTGCCGGTGGTGCCCAGGTACAGGTTGGCGCAGGTCAGGTGCAGGTCACACGGGCAGTGGTCCAGAAACACCTGAGAGAGAGAGAGAGAGAGAGAGAGAGAGAGAGAGAGAGAGAGAGAGAGAGAGAGAGAGAGAGAGAGAGAGAGAGAGAGAGAGAGAGAGAGAGAGAGAGAGAGAGAGAGAGAGAGAGAGAGAGAGAGAGAGAGAGAGAGAGAGAGAGAGAGAGAGAGAGAGAGAGAGAGAGAGAGAGAGTGAGAGAGAGGCGATAATAGTAGTGATGATAGTAATACAACAACAACAACAACAACAACAACAACAACAACAACAACAACAACAACAACTACTACTACTACTACTACTACTACTACTACTACTACTACTACTACTACTACTACTACAAAAACAAAAACAACTACTTCTACTACTACTACTACTACCACCACTACCAGCACCACCACCACCACTACCTCTGTCCTCTCCCTCTATCTTTCCATCTATCACTTTAACACCATTCCCAGCGTTCCACATACTCTCACGACACACTCACACACTCCCATGACACTCCCACACACTCCCATGACACTCCCACACACTTCTACGACACCCTCACTCACTTACCTCGTTTTCCATGTTCACCAGGAGGGCCGAGGCGTCACAGGACTCCCCTAGGGTCTTGTAGGGGAAGCAGTAGGATTTGGAAGCAAGCATGGGTCGCACACAGCACTCCTTCTCACTACAGTCCGACCATCTTTGACAAGTAGTTTTCGTGCGAGCTGGAGGGAGAGAAGAGGAAGAGGAGGTGAGTGTAAAGGAGGTTATAGGATAGGATATGTTAGGTTAGGTTATGTTAGGTTGTAAAGGAGGTTAGGTTAGGTTAGGTTAGGCTGTAAAAGAGGTTGTAAAAGGATGTTTATCTAATCAAAGGTTGGGTGGGGGAGGGATAGAAGTGTGTGAGTGTGTATGTGTTTAAGATAGAATATTGTTTTGTAGATTAGGTTAAGTTGGGATCTCTCTCTCTCTCTCTCTCTCTCTCTCTCTCTCTCTCTCTCTCTCTCTCTCTCTCTCTCTCTCTCTCTCTCTCTCTCTCTCTCTCTCTCTCTCTCTCTCTCTCTCTCTCTCTCACCGCCAATCCACCAGCTGGGCACCATTCTGTTTCCCACTTTGATGGTACAGCCTCGCCACGCTGCACCACCACCACCACCACCACCGCCGCCACCGCCACCACCACCACCATCACCCGTCCTGCCGCCATCACTGCTAGCTGGGGAGGGAAAGGGGGAGAGAAATGGGGAGATTAGAATTATTGTCTGGCTGTACTGATTGAAATGTTTACCTATTTATATTCATTGTTGTTGTTGTTGTTTTGTTTTGTTATGTAGTTGTTTTTGTGTTGTTGTTGTTGTTGTTGTTGTTTTTTTATTTTGTTATGTTGTTGTTGTTGTTGTTTTTGTTGCAGTTTATTATTATTATCATTATTATTATTATTATTATTATTATTATTATTATTATTATCATTATTATCATTATCATTGCTACTACTACTACTACTACTACTACTACTACTACTACTACTACTACTACTACTACTACTACTACTACTACTAATAATAATAATATTAGAGAAAAAGAGAGAGAAAAAAAGAAGAATCCGTGTATCAGTATGAAGAGTGGAGAGAAAGAACCACAGAGTAAGTGAAACGCGGCTCGCTCTCTCCGTAGACTTTCACAGCGCTCGATCAAAACAAACCACGCGTCGCCCCGCCACTACTCCCCAAAGCCTCTAGTTGAAGTGACGCGTGTTTCTCAGCATGTATTTGGAGTTCTAACGATGTATTCCTTATATTTCAACGCTGCAATGCTACTATTAACTGAGAAACTAAGGAAAATAGGTAGAAATTTAAAAGTTAATGGTTAAAGATGTTGGTGGTCGTGCTTTTAGGAACATTTTGGCGGTGCGCTGATAAGCATTGACGTGTTTCGCATATAGATAGAGCAAGGAAAGTAGTGAATATGGAAAAATGAAAATGGGTGAAAATAATGTAATGTTAATGGTTAAAGATGATATTAATGGTTGTGTTTTCATTAATATTTTAGTGGTGCGCTGATAAGCTTCGACGTGTTTCGCATACAATTACAGCAGATGAATTAGTGAATATAAACAAATGAATATGGCTAAAATGATGTAAAAAGTAGTGGTTAAAGATGATATTAATGGTTGTGTTTTCATTAATATTTCAGTGGTGTGTTGATAAACTTTGACATATTTCGCATACAAACAGAACAGAGAAATTAGTGAATATGATAAATATGTGGAAATTAAAACGAAAACTCAAGAACTCGAAGAAAAACGACCTGAAGAATAGAAGAAATAGAAGAAAATATTAACGATAAAAAGATTAATGTGAAACCACGACTGAGCCTTGAATCTTTAGTGGAGGTGAATGGAATCAGTAACAAAGAAAAAAACAAGTAAAATCAAGCAAACTAAACAACATATGGTACAATAAATAAATAAATAAAGTATCAAACGGTAATATTGCGCTAAAAAATCTATTATTACTTTCTTTACCTCTGAAGTGAACGAGTGCCTAAGTGAGTGAATTAGAGTCGAGGAGCAATCAGCCAGCCAGCAGAGACCCGATCACCAGCTCAGCCAAAGGAAAACTAAGGCTTTCTTGTGTCACGCGTCCCTCTTATATACCGTGCAGGCTGTGACGTCACGGCGCCCAACCAGCCACTCAGGGCACGCCGCGCTACCTCGAGCCGCCCTTATTGGCTGAGAGAGAGAGAGAGAGAGAGAGAGAGAGAGAGAGAGAGAGTCAATGGCACTTCTGTTTTTTTTATTTTCTTTTTCTTATTTTTTATTTAACATTAAAAATTACTTCCGATTGACGTCAAGAAGAGGGTGAGTTATGTAGTCCAGAGAGAGAGAGAGAGAGAGAGAGAGAGAGAGAGAGAGAGAGAGAGAGAGAGAGGCGCCATACTACTACTAATAACTCGTACAGTGCATTGAAAATAGAGATAGAAAAGTATTGATTAAACTAACTTCCTTTCTCTCTTTCTAACTTTCTTTCTTTTTCCTTTCTCTCTTTTCTTTACTCTCTTCTTCTTGCATTTATCTGTATTTCTTCCTTATTTTCTTCACTTTCTTCTCCATTGTTCTCTCAAGTGTTCCTTCCTTTCCTTCTTCATAAACCTTTCTCCTCCTTCACCACCACCACCACCACCACCACCACCACCACCACCACCACCACCACCACCACCAAAAACATTTACATTTTGTTTTTGCAAGCACTGTATTGTAAAAGCCTTGGAAGGAACACAAGAGGAGGAGGAGAAGGAGGAGAAGGAGAAGAAGGAGGAGGAGGAGGAAGAGGAGGAGGAGGAGGAGGAGGATGGCCATAGTAACATTAAGCCTTTTCATTATACAGTTGTTCTTTTGTTCACATTAAGAGCTCTGTAGAAAAGAAGGAAAAAAATGGAAATGAAGAATGAAAAGAATGCATTACCACTAAAATAAAAGGAACAGGAGTTTAATTTTTGGGTGAATTTTAGTTAATGTGAGATTACATTAATTCTTTTACTGATAGGTTTATTTTGTTGGTTTTGTAGGTAGAATGAGACTATTTTTGTAGTATTTGTAGGTAGAATGAGATTAGAATTGTTGGTTTTGTAGGTAGAAAGAGATGATTTTTGTTGGTTTTGCAGATAGAATGAGATTAAAATTGTTGGTTTTGTAGATAGAATGAGATTATTTTTATTGGTTTTGTAGATAGAATGAGACAAATTTGTAGTATTTGTAGATAGAATGAGATTAAATTTGGTTGGTTTTGTAGATAGAAAGAGATTAAATTTGTTGGTTTTGTAGACAGAATGAGATTATTTTGTTGGTTTTGTAGATAGAAAGAGATTAAATTTAGTTGGTTTTGTAGATAGAATGAGACAAATTTGTAGTATTTGTAGGTAGAATGAGATTATTTTTGTTGGGTTTGTAGATAGAAAGAGATTAAATTTGTTGGTTTGTAGATAGAATGAGATTAAATTTGTTTTTTTTAGGTAGAATGAGATTAAATTAGTTGGTTTTGTAGATAGAATGAGACAAATTTGTAGTATTTGTAGGTAGAATGAGATTATTTTTGTTGGTTTTGTAGATAGAATGAGATTAAATTTGTTGGTTTTGTAGGTAGAATGAAACTATTTTTGTTAGTTTTGTAGATAGAAAAAGATAAAATTTGTTGGTTTTGTATATAGAATGAGATAAGTTGTTGTTTTTTATGTAGAATGAGAATTAATTAATTAATTTTTTTATTTATTTTTTTATTTTTTTTTAGGAAGAATGAGGTTAATGTTGTAGTATTTGTGGAATGAGATTAAATTTATTGGATTTGTAGGTAGAATGAAACTATTATTGTAAGTTGTGTAGGTGAAATTAATTTAAAGCATTTGTAGTACGAGATTAAACTTGTTGATTTTGTAGGTAGTAGTAGGTTAAATTTTGTAGTATTTGTAGAAAAAAATTAGTTATATTTTTTCGGGGTTCGGGGTTTTGTAGGTTAGGTTAGGTTAGGTTAGGTTAGGTTAGGTTAGGTTAGGTTAGGTTAGGTTAGGTTAGGTTAGGTTAGGTTAGGTTAGGTTAGGTTAGGTTAGGTTAGGTTAGGTTAGGTTAGGTTAGGTTAGGTTAGGTTAGGTTAGGTTAGGTTAGGTTAGGTTAGGTTAGGGGTTAGAGTTAGCAAAGGTTAGGTTAGGTTAGACGAGAGAGAGAGAGAGAGAGAGAGAGAGAGAGAGAGAGAGAGAGAGAGAGAGAGAGAGAGAGAGAGAGAGAGAGAGAGAGAGAGAGAGAGAGAGAGAACTTAATGGACAGACCAGAATAATAAAAAAAGAATAAAAAAGACAAGAACTAACATAAGAGAAGCGCAGATAGAAAGGCAAAGTTTCCCAAACGTCATCTGGCCTGACCTGATGGGGGGGGAGGTGTTGGGGGAGGCGAGGAAGGTTTTACGTAAGGAGGTCTTCAAGGAGGGGGGGGTTGGTGGGTGTTTTGAAGGGTGTGTGAAGGGGTGAGCTTTTGTCTTAGGGAGCAAAATGACCCTTCTTATTTTTGGCGTAGTGTTTCTGGACAATTATGCACGAAAATAGCAGTAGGAATTGACCGTTTCTTTCTCTCTCTCTCTCTCTCTCTCTCTCTCTCTCTCTCTCTCTCTCTGAGTTTATCCTTCTAGAGTTTGCAATCCTTCGCCTTCTGTGCTTCCTGTTTTCTTTCATCTTAAGGGAGTACTGGTGTGGTTTTGTATCATAGGTCTCTCTCTCTCTCTCTCTCTCTCTCTCTCTCTCTCTCTCTCTCATTTTTTCTTATATTCATATTATTTATTCACCCACACATGTCTGTTTCCTTTGTCTGTCTGTCTGTCTGTCTGTCTCTGTCTGTCTGTCTGTCTGTCTGTCTGTCTGTCTGTCTGTCTGTCTGTCTGTCTGTTTTTCTGTTTATGGGAAATATATGTGTATACTAAAAGAGTCATCAGTTTATTTCACTAATTTATCTATGTATTTGTTATTAATTTGCTATATATTCACCCACACGTGTCTGTCTGTCTGTCTGTCTGTCTTGTCAACATAGGCGGGCATTTTTCATACAGGCCTTGCTGTCTTATATTCTTATTCTCTTATTGTGCATTTTTTTATACATTTCTCTCTCATAAAGGAGGAAAAACAATACATTTCTCTCTCACACCTTCTATTTATCTCCATCTCAATTTTTTCTCTATCTCTCAGGAAAACACAAAAACACACAAATCAGAACATTATTTTTTATTCCACGAAGGAGAAAGACATTTGTTAGGTTCGTTCATTTCCTCGTCGCTAGATGGCGTTGAGTGGCGCTGAGTGGCGTAGCTTGGAGTAGCCTGTCCCTGTGTCATGTCCAATGCATGAATTTCCTTCCCTTACCTCCCTTCCCGCTGCTTCTCTGCACCACTACCCTGTCCCGTGCTTATGAAGAGAGGAAGGGAGGGAAAAAAAAGAAAGGAGAGAAGGGAGGAAGGAGGATGAAAAAGGAATGAAGGAAGGACTAAAGGAAGATTTTAAGCAAGTGTCCTCTAATTAAGCATCTCTTATAGATAAGGTTAGATAAGGTTAGGTTAGGTTAGGTCAGGTTAGATTGGGTTAAGTTAGGTGATATACAAAAGATCTAGAATTTGGTTAGGCTGGATTAGGTTAGGTTAGGTTAGGCCAATTTAGGTTAGGTTAGAAAGTGGAGAGAAATTATGAAGCAAGATAAATAAAGAGGAAGGAGAGGAGAGGTAGGATGGAAAGAAGGGAGAGAGAAGTACACCATATGAAATGATAAAGTGAGAGAGAGAGAGAGAGAGAGAGAGAGAGAGAGAGAGAGAGAGAGAGAGAGAGAGAGAGAGAGAGAGAGAGAGAGAGAGAGAGAGAGAGAGAGAGAGAGAGAGAAGAAAGGAGAAAAAAGGGAGAAAGAGAAAAAAAAACTGAAAGAAGAAAGTAACAATAAAAAAAATATTCTTACTTATTGAAAAGAAAGTGAAAGGAAAAGAACACAATGATGGACGGAGGAAGACTTTGTACATACTTATGAAACACAAATGAAATAATAAGAAAAGTAACAAGAAAATATACAACAACTAACAGGAAATAGAAAAAAAAGAAAAGATAACAAAAAAATATATAAATGAAATCCTCTTGTTTATCAGAGAGAGAGAAAGAGAGAGAGAGAGAGAGTGAGTGAAGGGGGGAGGGGGAGAGAGAAGAACGATGAAGCTGGAGTATAAATGATGACGATAATGATGATGATGATGATGATGATAATGATAGGCACCTTGCAATTAGCGCCCATTATTATCATTATTAAAAAAAAAAGTAAGAAAAAGAAAGAAAATACGAGAAATGATAAAGTTAGTAAGGAAAGAAAGAAATGAAGAAAAAGGAATAAAGGCAAAGAAAAAAGAGAAAACAAAACAAGAGAGAAAGAGGAAGAAAAGGAAAGAGAAAAAGACAAAGATGAAATAAAGAGAGAAAAAGGAAAGAAAACGGGAGGAAAGTAATGAAAAGAAAGAGAATAAGAAGATAACAAGAAAAAAGAAAAAGAAAAATCAGAACACACACACACACACACACACACACACACACACACACACACACACACACACACACACACAACCACGGAATGAGGAAAAAATATTGACCAAACGTAATACCAGAGAGAGAGAGAGAGAGAGAGAGAGAGAGAGAGGGAGGGAGGGAGAGAGAAGACTAAAGGAGGAAGATTACATTATTTGGGAAGAGAAATGAAGATAAGAGACAAAGAGAGAGAGAGAGAGGGAGAGAGAGTGAGAGAGACGGACACGATAAGAGAGAGAAAGAGAGAGAAAGAGAGAGATAAAGCACACAAAGAGAGACAGGGAGAGTAAATGGAAACAAACTTAATGGCTAGGAGGAGAAAGAAAGAGAGAGAAAAAAAGTGAGAGACAAAAAAACAGTAAGGAAAAACGAGAGACGGACAGGGTGAAGTAGAGAGAGAGAGGGAGAGAGAGAGGGAGAGGGAGAGGTAAGGTACACAGGGAGAGGCAAAGAGAGTTAAGAGGGGACGATTTTAGTGGTTCTCGCTGGCAGGAGGGACGCTGAGGGAGAAGATTCTACGGTAGTCAAGCTCAAGAGTGCGAAGGTCGACGCACTGTGCCTTGGCCTTGATCCCCAGAGAGGCGCAGGTCAGGTCATATTGGCAGGGGCAGTCACTGAAGTACACCTGTAGATAGATAAAGCATGTAATTAATCTTCCAGCCATTCCACTATACTCTTAGGAACAGAGATTGAAGTTTTTGAGTCTGGGTTCAAAAGAGGCGCATGGTTAACCCTCTCAGTACTAAGACGCGTTTCCTAGATAGATAGATAGATAGATAGATAGATAGATAGAGAGAGAGAGAGAGAGAGAGAGAGAGAGAGAGAGAGAGAGAGAGAGAGAGAGAGAGGTGAGTTTTTTGTTTTCCTTCTATTAATTGGTTTTGTCTCATTCTGAGTTTTTCTTTCATATTTTTTTCTTGTCTTAATCTCCTTATTATTCCTTGTTTCTTTCTCCTGTGGTTTAATGCTGTTTTTTTTAAATGTTGTTGTTGTTTTATTCATTCTCCTACTTCTTTTTCCTCGTCCTTCTCTTGTTTTTTTTCTCTTCTCCTTCTTCCTTAGTTGATCAAAACACATTTCCTATCAGTGTATGTGTCGCTAATCTGGTACTGTTTCTCTTTCTTCCTCCTCCTCCTCCTCCTCCTCCTCCTCCTCCTTCTCCTCCTCATTTACATCCTACAACAAACCTAACTCACAAAATCCCTAGCTTTACTCTCTCCTGCTACTGTTACTCCCCCTTCAGCGCCTTCTGCAGCAGTCTTACCCCACTGTTGATGTTCAGCATGAGAGGGGAGGCGTCACACACTTGGCCACGGGATCTTAGGGGCATGCAGTAAGCCTTGGAGGACAGCATAGGCCTAGCACAGCACTCGTCAGCACTGCAGTCAGACGCCGACCAACACACATTCCGAACTGGGTGTACACAGAAAGGGGAGTGAGTTAGCTGTGGGTGGGGTGAAGGAGGAGGAGGTAGAGGGGAGAAGGGAATAGGTAGGGAGTTGAGGAGTTATATTGAAGAAGTGGAGGAAAGGATAGCCGTTATTTGGGCAGGGAGAGGAGTGGGGTGGAGTGAGGGAGTTGGGGGGGTGAGTTAGTGTGGGAAGGGGGAAGAAATAGAGAGGGAGAGAAGGTGGAAGTGATTTAGTGAGGGGAAAATGGAGGGGAAGTGAGTTAAAAGGTTAGATCATGTTAGGTTAGGTTAGGTGAGGTTAGGTGTGTGTGTGTGTGAGAGAGAGAGAGAGAGAGAGAGAGAGAGAGAGAGAGAGAGAGAGAGAGAGAGAGAGAGAGAGAGAGAGAGAGAGAAAGAAAGCTCATTCCCACATACCTCTAGACCACCAGCTCGGCACCATCCTGTTGGCGACCCTCTTAGGCACAGCGCTGGTGGGGGAGGCGACCAT
This sequence comes from Portunus trituberculatus, assembly GCF_017591435.1. Lineage (NCBI taxonomy): Eukaryota > Metazoa > Arthropoda > Malacostraca > Decapoda > Portunidae > Portunus > Portunus trituberculatus. Next base: position 2,109,994 of record NC_059264.1, on the reverse strand, counting down.
CACCACCGCCAGCATCACCACCAGCCTCAGACACATCCACTCCTGCACCACCACCACCACCACCACCACCATGGACAGAGAGTAAGAGAGAGAGAGAATGTGTTAATTTTTTGAGTGACTTTTTAAGATGATATTTTGTACCTGTTTTTCTTTTCATCTATATTTTTTTTACCTAATTCCCCTTTTTTTCACCTCAATATTTTCTTTTTTCCCCTCAACTCTTATATTTGTACTTGTTTTCCCCTCATCTATATATTTTTTACCTATTTTCTTTTTCCCCTCACCTCCTAGTGTTTTCTTCTTCCCCTCACTTCCTTGTTCTTCCATGTGGTGAATGATGTGTCAGTTTCCTGTTAATTTAGCCTTCTCACCTGTTATGTTACCTGTATTTACGTGCTTTCCCCTCACTTTGTTACCTGTTCTCACGCTTATCACATTTACCTGTCCTGTTTCCCTCATTTGTTTGTCGTACCATATGTTTAACTACCTGCCTGTCACCTGTTTAGTTAGTCCCCTCATCTACCATATTTACCTGTCGTGTTTCTCCTTATCTGTTAATTCTTCCATCTATTCAAATGATCTGTTTATCACCTGTTTAATTTGTTCCCTCACCTGGCTGCCTCTCTTCTCAAAGCTTCACCTATTACCTCTTTTCTTAGTCCCCTTATCTATTCACTTCCCTATTTATCACCTCTTCAGTCACCCCTTCATACTTCACCTGTCTACCCTTCATTCCTCACCTGAGTGTTCATGCTTGCTGCTGGAGAGGTGAAAGGAGTGAGTCTTAACACTGAGCTGGTCAAAGCGCTTATGCCCACAACCCTGCATGTTGCCCCTTATATACTCGAGACCCCGTGACGTCATAGGGCGTAATGAGCGGTGATTGGCTGCTGATTGAGTGTGTTGATCCTCCCAGCCAATGACGGAGGAGAGTGGCTAAGACGGGGATGGAGTGCAGAGCTGATGAGTCAACAAGGAGATAAGGGAAGAAGAAAGGCGGAAAGGGAAAAGTGCAAAGGATAAGGAGACAGAGACAGAGGCCATGGAAAAGTGTGCATTAAGGAGCTTATGGGATTAGTGTATTGCCAAGAGAAGGAGGAGGAGGAGGAGGAGGAGGAGGAGGAAGAGGAGGAAGAGGAGGAATAGGAAGAAGAGCAGGAGTACTGTATAAACTTGGGAACAATAAAGTAAAGTACTAAATAAATAAATGATGCTGCACAATATAGCTAAAATTTGTTGCCAAGAGGAGGAGGAGGAGGAGGAGGAGGAGAAGGAGGAGGAGGAGGAGGAAGAGGAAGAGGAGGAAGAGCGGGAGATGTACTGTATAAACCTAGGAACAGTAAAACAAAATACTAGGCAACTAAATAAATGATAGTAGAGAAGTAGTTGAGCAAGATTTATTGACAAGAGAAGAAGTAGGAAGAGGAAGAAGAGGAGGAAGAGGAGAAAGAGGAGCAGGAGTACTATATAAACTTAGGAACAGTAAAGGAAAGTACTAGGAAACTAAATAAATGATAGTAGATAATGGAGGTAAAATTTATTGACAGGAGGAGGAGGAAGAAGAGGAGGAGGAAGAGGAAGAGGGGTAGGAGGAGGAGGTTGAGATGTACAATATAAACCAAGGAACAATAAAGTATCAGATAGAATGAAGAAAATAAATGATAATAAATGAATAGATAGATAAGCAGATAGATGAAAAAGATGCTTGTTTTCAAATCTGTGTGTAAAAATATCTAATGGTTTTCTTTCTTTTTATTTTTACATTTTCCTTCTCCACCTTCATTCTTTCCTTTTTTTTTCTCCTCGTCTTCTTCAATTGTAATTTTTTTTTATCTTTTCACTTTCCTTTCCACAATTTTCTCTTTCTTTTGATTCTCCTTTTTCTCCTACTTTTCCTCCCTTCTCTCTCCGTATTCTCCTTGTCTCTCATTTTCTCTTCTCTTCTTCCTTTTCCCTTTTTGTCCCCTTTTTCTTCCTTTCTCCATCTCAAAAATCCCCTTTTTCTCCTTTTTCTCTCCCTCTCTCCTTTTCTTTGCCTTACTCCCTATGTCTACTTTTTCTTCCTTCCTCACTCATCATCTCTTTTTTCCCCTTCTCCCTTCCCATCTCTCGTTTTCTGTATATACGTTCTTGACAATTAGACATAGGTAAATTTTTCGCGTCTCCTCGTATAAGCTTGGTGACTTCTTTTCAGTTTGCCTTGCGTTGTTGAGCTCCATTGTCAGTTATAGATAATTATTCAACTCTACCCTTGAAAGTATTGGTGCTTTTTGTTAACCCTTCAGTACCATGACGCGTTTCCATATTCCCTTCTGCTTACTATTTGGTGATTTTACACAACTTCAGAAATATATGTGAGGGGATTGAAATAGTGAAGACTGTGGCCATTAAATTTCTGACCTCCATAAACTCTTCCTAATGTCAATAAAATGGTCTTATCGTACACAAATCTCAAGGTAAAAATGTGTCCCAGAACTGAAGGGGTTAAGTGAGGAGGTGAAAGTATGCACTGGAGTAATCTTTTCTTGTGTTGTAAAGCTTTCATTTTGTGCTAGAGATAAATAATTTGAGTCTACCCTTTAAAATATGCAGTGCTTCTTGTTACGTGTGATTAAATAAGACTCTAGTTGAAGGTTCACGGGGTTTGAAGGGTGAAATAGAGTAGAATAGCCTTCCTTGAGTTCTAAAGCTTTAAATTTGTGCTGGAGGTAAATAAAAAAGAGTCAGCACTTTAAATTTGCAGTGCTTCTTGTTACGTGGGATTAAGTTAAGCCTTAAGATACGCGGGTTTTGAAGGATTAAGTGATATATAGTGGAGTAGCCTTTCTGTGTTCTAAGGCTTTCATTTTGTGTTGGAGGTAGATAATTTGAGTCTACCTTTTAAAATATGCAGTGCTTCTTGTTACGTGTGATTAAATAAGACTCTAGTTGAAGGTTCACGGGGTTTGAAGGGTGAAATAGAGTAGCATAGCCTTCCTTGAGTTCTAAAGCTCTTATTTTGTGCTGGAGATAAATAATTTGAGTCTACCCTTTAAAATATACAGTGCTTTTTTGTTACGTAAAGCTAAGATTAATAATTGAAGGTACATTAGTTTTGAAGAGTGAAATAGAGTAGTATAGCCTTTCCTTCTGTTCTAAAGGTCTAATTATGAGCTAGATAGAAGGAGAAAGGAATGAAATAGAGTAACAATGAAAAATGAAGGATAGCAAAGTAAAAAAGGAACAGGAAGAAGGACTAGAGGAGGAAGGAAGGAAGGAAAGGAGAGGAGAATATATAGATGGAGAAAATAAGTGAAATAGAACGGTGAGATGAAAATGAAGGAAGATAGCAAAGTAAAGAAGGAACAGAAAGGAGAGGAGAAAGGAAGAAAACGGGAGACGGAGAGGGAAAAGGAAGAAGAAAAGAGAAAATGAGGGGGAGGAAAAGAAAGAAAGTAGGGGGAAGGGAGGAAAACTATCAGAAAAGGAGAAGGAAAAGAAAAAAAGAATTATAGGAGGAATGGAAGAAAGGAAATAAGAATATACAGATGAAGAAAATGAAAACAAACATGACATTGCTACGAGTTATTATTATTATTATTTCTTTTCTTTTTTTTTTGGTTATTTTAATAATTTCCTAATTCATCGACTCATTTCTCCTTCTTTACGTTAATATTCTCATCCATTTATGCAATCATGTGTTCATTTACTCGTATGTTTATAATTTTATTAGTTTATTATTAAAGATACGTAATACAGTCTTTTATTAATTTTCTACTGTGTGTGTGTGTGTGTAATTCACTGTTTGATCTGCTGCAGTCTCTGATGAGACAGCCAGACGTTACCCTACGGAACGAGCTCAGAGCTCATTATTTCCGATCTTCGGATAAGCCTGAGACCAGGCACACACCACACACCGGGACAACAAGGTCACAACTCCTCGATTTACATCCCGTACCTACTCACTGCTAGGTGAACAGGGGCTACACGTGAAAGGAGATACACCCAAATATCTCCACCCGGCCGGGGAATCGAACCCCGGTCATCTGGCTTGTGAAGCCAGCGCTCTAACCACTGAGCTACCGGGCCGTGTGTGTGTGTGTGTGTGTGTGTGTGTGTGTGTGTGTACCCGCCACTACGCACGCCATTCACTCATTCATCACCGGCTTTCGTAATTTGAGCGTAAGAGAGAGACAGACGGAAAAAAAAAATGGGGACAGTGATGTAATGTTTTCACTTTTACATCAGTACCCGCCTTGGCAGTCCCGGCGGTAGAAAACGGGATGTCTGCTGTCTAATGAGGCGGAAGTGTGTGGTGGTGGTGGTGGTGGTGGTGGTGGTGGTGGTGGTGCTTAAAAGAATGAGTTATTATTGTAGTTATTATTGTTGTTATTATCATCACCATTATTCTCTTCCCTTTTTCTCCTTTTTGTCTTTCTCCTCTTCCTCTCTCTCTTTCTCTTTCTCTTCACCATCTTCGTTATCATCATCACCATCATCATCTTCCTACAAAACGATGAAAATGGAAGAAAGAGAGAGAAAAAGGAGAGAAATAGAGGCAAAAGATGAGAGAGAGAGAGAGAGAGAGAGAGAGAGAGAGAGAGAGAGAGAGAGAGAGAGAGAGAGAGAGAGGAAATAAGATCCAGAAAAAGATGTGAGAGGGGAGAGAAAAAGGAGGGAAGGTTTAGAGGGAGAGAGGGAAGAGGAGGAGGAGGAGGAGGGGGGGGAGTAGGTGTCATTGGAGAGAGAGGGAGAGGGAGAGGCTGCGTGTGTGAGAGAGTGCCTTAAATATAGACACTACCGTCAGAGAGAGAGAGAGAGAGAGAGAGAGAGAGAGAGAGAGAGAGAGAGAAAGGTGCCTATATGCATGGCCCTCAAGACAGTGCCAACCCACCGTCCGTTGCTGCACCATCACCTCTTCCTCCTCCTCCTCCACCTCCTCCTTTTCCTCCTGCTCTTCCTCCTCATCCTCTTCTTCCTCTTGCTCTTCCTCGCTTCGCTACAGCCAAAATATTTTACAAACGTGTGTGCAGCAAGGAAAAAAAATAGCGTGTGTATTTTTTTGCGTGCGTGTGCGTGTGTGCGTGTGCAGGTGTGTAGGGGAGAAGGAATGAAGGAGTGAAGGAGTGAAGGAGTCTCGGTTACAGTGTCTCAGTGCTATAGGGACGTGCAGGACCCTCTAGGAGTCTGCAAGAGGCTTCATAAATCTTCAAGAATATTCAAGAGCCCCAAGATTCTTCAAAAAAAGCATTCAAGATACTTCAAAAAGGATCCAGGAATCTTAAAAAAAAAAAAATTCTGGATTCTTCAAAAGGATTCAGAAGTCTTCAAAAAGAATTCAAGCATTTTCAAGAATTTCTAAACGTTTTCAGGAACCTTCAGGAGTTTTCAAAAGCCTTCAGGAGTCCTTAAGAACCTCGTAAGCGTCCCAAGCAGGAGTACATTAGCAATTACGACTCTTAATAGGATAAGCCTTCCCCAACCACCATCCTGCACCAGCCTTACCCTCAGCCTGCAGGAGCCTTGAGAGAGAGCCTACACAGATCAACAAAACTTTCACCAGCCTGCAGTGAGCTTGATAGCGTGTACCTGCCAGCCTGTACTTACTTACACCTGCCTACTTCATCCTGCGCCAGAGAAGTTTACAGCTCACCTAACAGTCTGCCACATGAATAACAGCCTGCAACAAAGCCTACACAGTCTACAGCGAGAGTTTACACAGCCACATCTACGCCAGCAGCCTGCGAGGTAGTTTACACTAACCTGCCACGGAGTTTACATCAGTCTGCTGAGAATTTATGATTTTTTGAGCTTTATAAAGTTGAGAGAAGAAGATTTTGTGTGTGTGTGTGACAAAAGGAGAACTATTTTTTTTCAAGTATTATTAGGAGTACTGGGGGAGAGAAAGGAGGAGAGGGAAAGGAAAGTAAGAAGGAAGGAAGAGAGGAAATAGATTACAAAGAACCGCCAAGAAATACGTGAAGAGGAAGAAAGAAATAATTGATATTTGGTGATAAGGGAAAAAAGGAGAAAGGAAGAGAAAAATAAGGGAAAAATAAGGATAAGAAAGAAAAGAATCAGCGAGGACGTTAGATAAAAAAAAAAGAGATTGTAAAAAAGGAAATAGAAAGTGAAAACAAAAAGTACATTTACGAGAACAAAACAAAAAAGAGGAAGAAAAAAAAAGAGATAAAAAAGAGAGGAAAAAAACTGAAAAAATAAAACAATAAGAAAGATAACGAAACAAAACATTTATTAAGACCTACGGACAAACAACAAGCAAACAAAATAAATAAATAAAAATAAATAAACAAAACAGATTGCTAATTTATCAAGAGTCTGTCACCACCACCACCACCACCACCACCACCACCACCACAACCATCAAATAGAGACCAGAAATACAGCAAGAATTCACAGCAACGTGATAATAAACAGCATCACAGCAAATCCAGAATCACATTAAGAATTCACAGCAACGCTACAGCAGAGGATACAAAAAATAAATGAATGAATAAACAGCATCACAGCATCACAGCAAAACTACGGAATTATTTAGACAAGACACGATACGCTGAGAGGAAAAAAGAAGACACACCACCTCTATCAGTGTATCCTCGTGTCACTGTATCACTGTGTCACTGTATCACTGTGTTGCAGCCTCGTTTTCAGCACCAGTGGAAAAAAATATCAAAAAGTGACTCATAATTTTTTCCTTTTTAATTTTGTTTTTTAAGAGGAAGACAGACAGACACACAGACAGACAGACAAAGAGGAAAAAAGGAAGAGGACAACACAACGACACGCTAATCCCTTGAGTTCACAGCAAAGCCCTTATCTCCTCCTCCTCCTCCTCCTCCTCCTCCTCCTCCTCCTCCTCCTCGTCCTCCTCCTCCTCCTGCAATCAAGTCTCAGCGAGGAAGAGTGAGGTAAGTCTAGTCTACTCTCTCTCTCTCTCTCTCTCTCTCTCTCTCTCTCTCTCTTTTTAGTGCCTCCAAAGTTGCCGCTTCTTTTGTTTATTTTTCTTGGTTGGGAGAGAAAGAAGGAGGGAGGGAGGGAGGGAGGGAGAGAAGCTAAGAGGAGGAGGAGGAGGAGGAGAAGGAGGAAGAAGATTAAACTGGTGATTGTGTAAGGAAAGAAGAGAGAGAGAGAGAGAGAGAGAGAGAGAGAGAGAGAGAGAGAGAGAGAGAGAGAGTAGTAAGGATAATGTAAAATCCAAGCTTGTTTACACGTGCTAGGTAACATGTCAGTTCTCCGCTTTGTTTGTTTACATCAGCTGATCTTCCCTCCATTACCACTGGGAACGAGAGAGAGAGAGAGAGAGAGAGAGAGAGAGAGAGAGAGAGAGAGAGAGAGAGAGAGAGAGAGAGCATTCAATAAGGTTACAATGGTTAATAGAGTTTTGTTAGTATTTGATTGCCTTCTTAAGAGTCAAACGAAATCTTGTAATGTATTTGGGAACTGAATCATTTTTTCATAACCACGAGGCAAACACCATTCACTGTTTCTTCTCATAGGTAGATAGATAAATAGATAGATAGATAGATAGATAGATAGATAGATAGATAGAGAGATAGATAGATAGAAAGATAGATAAATAAATAGATAACTAGATAAAGAAACTTAAAGATAGATAAACAGATAGATAGGTAGATAGAGTGATAGACAGACAGACAGAAAGATAGAAAAGTAAATAGAAAAGTTGATAGATAGATAGATAGATAGATAGATAGAATAATACTGCCTTCTCCACACAACGCACACACGCACACACACACACACACCTTCACTGTCTCTGCCTGTCTATAACCCTTTCCTAAATTCCTAGTCACATTTTTTCTTTCAAGTCTTTTTATCAGCTCACTTGGCATCGTTCTTAAGCTTCTCCCTTCCTCCCTCCAGCACTCTGTTGGCCACGAGGACACATGAGACTCGCCTGTAGGTTTCACTCGACTGTTTCTTGAAGGATTAGTACAAGAATAACTGGGATGTGCTTAGATAATATTAGATTCTTTTATGCTTATCTATTTGACTTGTTTTTGTAGGTTTTAGTTGAGTGTCTCTTGAAGGATTAGTAAAAGGAGAACTGGGATGTACGCAGATGGTACTAGATTCTTTTATGCTTAGCTATTTGGCTTGTTTTTGTAGGTTTTAGTTGAGTGTCTCTTGAAGGATTAGTGAAAGAATAGCTGGGATGTGTTTAAGTAATATTAGATGTTTTTTTTTGTCTATTTGTCTTCTGTGCGTGATAGTCTTATAAACGTGATCGTGAGTGAAACAAGAAAAGAAAATGTTAACTTGTGGGTGTTTTTTTTTCAATGTTTGTGGGTTATAAGTTAAGGAAGAAAAGTTGTAAAAAAATGTCTTGGATAATATTAGACATTTATGTTTTTTTTTTTTTTTTTACATATTTGTGTAGGGAAAAAAAAAAAACGAATAAAAAGTGAAGTTAGGTAAGCACGATAACTCACACATATATTTTTTTTAGGTCAGCTCTCTCTCTAGCACCTTCATTCCAAACCAACTATAAAGAGAACGAAAAAATAATAACGAAAACTTGAATATTTTAACCCCTACAGTACTATGACGCGTTTCCACATTCATTCTGGTGATTATTTGGTGATTCTATATAGCTTCAAAAACTCACGTGGAGGATTAAATTAGTGAAAACTCTGGCCATTAATCTTCTGACCTCTATAGATCGTTCTTAATGTAAATAAAACCGTCTAATCACACCCAAACCTCATGATAAAGATGCACTCCAGTACTGAAGGGGTTAAAATGTTATCTCACAGTAACTCAAACCATTTCTATTCCAGCACTATGGAGGTCAGAAGATTAATGGCCACAGTCTTCACTATTTTAACCCTTTCAGTGCTGGGACACATTATTTCCTTGAGATTTATGTACGATTAGACCATTTTATTGACATTAGGAAGGGTCTATGGAGGTCAGAAGATTAATGGCCACAGTCTTCACTATTCTAACCCTTTCAGTACTGGGACACAATTTTACCTTGAGATTTATGTACGATTAGACCATTTTATTGACATTAGGAAGGGTCTATGGAGGTCAGAAGATTAATGGCCACAGTCTTCACTATTTTAACCATTTGAATACTGGGACACATTTTTACCTCGAGATTTATGTACGATTAGACCATTTTATTGACATTAGGAAGGGTCTATGGAGGTCAGAAGATTAATAGCCACAGTCTTCACTATTTTAATCTTCACATAAGGTTTTGAAGCTGAATGAAATCACTAAATACTATGACTATGGAAACGCGTCATGGTACTGAAGGGAATTAAGAAATAGAGAAAAAAATGAAGGTAGTGATGAACAGACACATTAATTAGAGATGCAAAAAGAAATTGACGTCAACATCCTGAACACTTCCCCAAAAATAACTGAAGAAAATATCACAGGAAAGAAAAAAAAAAGGTGAATAATGTTTTCAGTCCATCCTCTTAATCTTTTCCGTTTACTTAAGAGAGAGGAGAAAAAAAAAAGGATAAAAATAGCGATAAACAAACATGATAACTCAGAATCTTAGGCAAACATCCGCTGCTCCTCTTAAAACAAAAAGTAAAGCAAGAGAAAGAGAGAAAACAAAAGCCACTAAATTAAAAAGAAAAAAGAACGAAAAGGGAAAGAAAGGAGAACGTAAAATTATGTTAGAAAAAGGAGAAAAATTAGAAAGAAAAAAAAAACGAGCAGGAGAGAAAAAAATAGTAGATACAAAAGAAAAAAAAGTTAGAGAAAGAAAGAAAGGGAAAGAATAAGAAAACAAAGAAGAAGAAAAAGACAGAAAAACGTGAAATAATGTTTTAAAAAGAGGAGGAAGAATTGACAAGAGAAAAATTAGAGAAAGAACAAAACAATGAATAACAAGCAAAAAGAGAGAAAGAAGAAGAAAAGAAAGAAAAACGTAAATAATGTAAGAAAATAGAGAAAGAAAAGAAATAAAGTAGAGTAAGAGAGAGAAAGGGAAAAAACACTAAATGAAAATAAGAAAGAAAAAGAAAAAAAAGAAAAACAGGAAATAACGTAAGAAAAGAAATAATTGAAAAGAAAAAAAAAACATGTATGAATGAAAAGAAAAAAAAACTAACCAACCTTGAAATAATGTAAGTATAAAAAAAAGAAAAAAAAAACACTAGGTATGAAGAGAAACTAAAAATAAAAGAGAGAGAGAAAAAGAATTGAAAAAAAGAGAGAAATAATTTGGAACCCTGGGCCGTGTACCTTCACCTGGCTCTCCCATATACCCTGCATGGTGCCCCTCAGTCCCCTACTCCCTCAGTCACCTCGCAGCCAGGAAGGGGAGAGGATGTAGTGCGCAGGTTCCGGTGTGCCTTGGGTAGTGGTGGGTGAAGTGAGTAGCTCCTGTGAACCGCCAAGAGATGATTCATGAAGAGCTGATGAGTCAATTGAGAGCCAGTGAGGAGTGGGCAGGGTGCTTCAAGGAGAGAGGAAAAGACTTGGTTTGCAATAGATTGTAACTTTTAATGCGAAAAATAAAGAAAAATGGTGATTCTTGATATAAAAATAACTTGGTTTGAAATAAATTTTGTTCTGATACGAAAAGTAAAGAAAAGGTGATTCTTGGTATGAAAAAAACAACAACTTGGTTTGGAATAAATTTACTTTTAATAGGAGAAAAAAAGATGGTTCTTGGTATAGAAATAACTTGGTTTGAGTTAAATTCAACTTTTAATGCGAAAAATAAAGAAAATGGTGATTCTTGATATATAAATAACTCGGTTTGAATTGGATTTAACTTTTAATGCGAAAAATAAAGAAAACGGTGACTTTTGGTATGAAAAAAAAAAACTTGATCTGAAATAGATTTACTTTTGATACGAAGGAAAAAAAATGTGGTTCTTGATACATAAAATCAACTTGGTTTGAAATAAATTTACTTTTAATACGAAAAATAAAGAAAACGGTGATTCTTGGTATGAACAAAATCTTGGCTTGAAGTCGACTTAACTTTAATTGAAAAAAAAAAAAAAAAACCCTGATATAAAAATAGATAAATAAATAAACTGGTTGATTAAAAAAAGACGATTTGAATTTATTTAATGCAGGAGAGACAACTGGCCAAGGGCAACAAAAAATGAGAAAGAAAGGACCTACTGGGCTGCCAGTTCCCTTAAAGGTCAAGTGAGTTATCCAAAATTTCGGGATAAATGTCTTGAAATCTTTATCTTTTAACGAGCCAAAGATAAAAGAGGAGAAAAATAAAGTCTTGTTGTTTAAAGAAGTGGTGATATGAAACCTTATCATTTATTATCTGTTACTGACTTGTTTTATCTCTGTCACCAATGAAATGACTTTATCTCTTAACGAACTGAAGAGAAAAAAGGAAAAAAAAAAGTCTTGCAGTTTGAGGAGGTGATAATATGAAACCTTATCATTTATTATCTATTATTTATTTTCTATTATCTATTATCTATTACTTATCATCTATCACTTATTTATTATTCATTTATCATCTATTATCGACGTGGCTTTATCTCTGTCACAAAAGAAATATCAATCTCTATTTCAAAACTCTGTGGTGAAGCTAAACTTTTCTTCCAGTCTTTCATTTTTATTTGTCAGATTTGAAACAACTTTATCTTGACCACGGTGAATAAATAATAGTAAATAATAAATAAAAGCTGGTCATTTTAAAACGTCATGATTCAAACTTAATTTCTGGCCTTTTATATCAATCAGCACGATTTGAAATAGGTTTATCCTCACCACGAACAATGAATATAAAGAAAATAACAAACTATTTCAATACATGACGACTAGAAACTAGATTCCAACCTTTTTTTAAGATATTTGACGCATTTTTCACTCTCCAACAAAAGACGTAAAAACTAAATCTCATTACATAATATAGTAACTAAAAAATATCGACAATGAATAAGAAATGAAAAAAAAACAACCGTCTTTTTCAATGCATGGTGACTTCAAACTATATTCCAACTTTTTTTCTTTTTTTTTAACAGGCTTGATATAATTTTTGCTCTCAAACAAAACACACATAAAAACACTCCTTGAAAAACTCAGTAACTCAAAAATCTTCACCACGAACCATTTTTTAAAGAGATTTTTAATATATTTGACATTATTTTCTGTCTTTCTCTCCAGCAAAACACACACATAAGAAAACTCATTTAAAACACACACTAACTCAAAAACTTTATTAAAAACATTTCTTTAATAGCTTTAACAATTTTCTCTCTTCAACAACAAAAAAAAAAAAAAAGGCAAAAAATTGAGTTCGTAACATTTCATTAATAGATTTGGCACAATTTTCACCCTTCAGCAAAACACACACAGAAAAAAAAAAAAAATCATTCTTGAAACACAGTAACTCAAAAACATTACTTGTAACATTCAATTTATAGATTTGGCATAATTTTCCCTCTCTCTCCAACAAAACACACGTAAAAAGAACCCATTTAAAACACACAGTAACTCAAAAACTTTATTTCAAAACATTTTCTTAATAGATTTGACAATTTTCCCTCTCCAACGAAAAAAGAAAAAAAGCAGAATTCGAAAAACTAAATTGGTAACATTTCTTTAATATAATTCCACCTAATTTTTCACCCTTCAACAAAACACACATAAGAAAAACAATAATAAAAAAAAAAAAAACAGCAACACCACACTAATTTAAACCAGAATGAATCACAAACTTTACTCCCTCCATTGCAAATAAAACTTTATATTCACGGTCCCTTTATCATTCCACAGCCATTTGTAAAGCTTGAATCTTTCTGAGGCACCCTGTGAGTACTTTTGTGATAAACTGTGCTGTGACAAGGAAAAAGAGAGGAAAAATTGAATAAAAAGCAAGAGGAAGAAAAACGAAAAAAAAGAAAGAGAAGAGAAGAGGAAAAAAAAAAATTAAGAGGCCAGTGTGTTTTCTTGCTTTTGTTTTTCTTATTCATTTTTTTTTTTTTATTAGTTTCTTTTAGTTTGAGTTTTTTCCTTGTGTGGTTCATTCTATTATTGCTCTCTCTCTCTCTCTCTCTCTCTCTCTCTCTCTCTCTCTCTCTCTCTCTCTCTCTCTCTCTCTCTCTCTCTCTCTCTCTCTCTCCTTTAGTATGATATAGGGCAGCGGGACAGAAAAGGACAAGAATAAGTGTTTATCTGGGTTAGGATGCCCAGAGAGAGAGAGAGAGAGAGAGAGAGAGAGAGAGAGAGAGAGAGAGAGAGAGAGAGAGAGAGAGAAGAGAGATGTGTGTGTGTGTGTGTGTGTGTGTGTGTGTGTGTGTGTGTGTGTGTGTGTGTGTAGGTTTCTATCTGTCTGCCTATTTTTTGTATGTATTTTGGTCTGTCTGTCTGGCTGGCTGTCTGGCTGTCTGGCTGGCTGGCTGTCTGTCTGTCTTTCTGTCTGTCTGTCTGCCCGTCTGTCTGTTTATATATATTGTATTGTTTGATTGTTGAAAGGATCTCTCTCTCTCTCTCTCTCTCTCTCTCTCTCTCTCTCTCTCTATGTTGGCGCGTGTCCTCTTCCGTCGCCCGACACACACACACACACACACACACACACACACACACACACAGTTAACCAGGAGTGTGGGGGATGCCAGAATGTTGGGCCTTAACTTGGCAGCCTCACCACAACCATCACCACCACCACCACCACCACCACCGTCTCGTTATTTTTTTGTTTTCTTTTAACTTTCCTCTCTTCATAAGTTCCATTTTTATTTTCGTTTTGTTTTCCTTTCCTTTCTTCTTCTCTTCTGTTTTCTTATCTTTTATCTGTTCATTTATTTTGTTTATATTCGTACTTCCTGTTCGAGTTGGCGATTTCATTTTGCTTACGTCAGTTTTTGTTGTTTGTTTTTAGTGTTGTTTGTGGGATTAAAGGTCTGATGTCATTGGTCTTATCTCTCTCTCTCTCTGTGTGTGTGTGTGTGTGTGTGTGTGTGGCTATCAGTCTATTTATATCTCTCTCTACGTATCTCTATGTATCTATTCATGTCTTTCTTTCCTTCTTTCTGTTTTTTTTTTTATGATCCATCTCCTGTTCTCTTTCTTTAAACTCTCTCTCTCTCTCTCTCTCTCTCTCTCTCTCTCTCTCTGTGTGTGTGTGTGTGTGTGTGTGTGTGTGTGTGTGTGTGTGTGTGTGCGCGCGCGTGGCTCTAGTTAACGCTGTAAGTATTTCTAAAGATGCTTTTACGGTTATAGAGACAGATTAAATAGATATCCCCATTAGTAATAGCCAAAACAGTCTAGAGAACTTGGCTAAAGCTTTCTGTGGCCTTTGGAAATAGTCGTGGTGGGGAGATGAAAATTTTCAGTGATTTTTACAGTTCTAGAGACAGATTAACAAGATTTCCACACTACCAACAGCAACAACTGCCTAGAAACCCGGCCAATCATCTTGTGGCCTTGGAAAACAGTCTTGATGAAGTTACATATACTTTTAATGGTGTTTTTTTACGATTCTAGTGACAAATTAACTAGATCTTCACACTACCAACAGCAAAAAAGAATCTAGAGAATATGTCTAATAATCTCCGTGGCCTTGGAAAATAGTTGTGAAGTTACAGATGTTTTTTTGTGGTGTTTTTTTTTTCGGTTCTAGTGACAGATTAATAAGATTTCTACATTATCAAAAGAAGAAAAGTCTGGAGCCAATCATCTCTGCGACCTTGGAAAAACAGTCGTGGTGGGGTCATATATATTTTTATTTATTTATTTTTTTTACGGTTCTAGTGACATTAATAAGATTTCTACATAATCAAGAAGGGAAAATGCTAGAAAAAACCGTCCAATCATCTCTGTAGCCTTTGAAAATAGTCGTGGTGATCGAGAGAGAGAGAGAGAGAGAGAGAGAGAGAGAGAGAGAGAGAGAGAGAGAGAGATGTTCAGAATTTGGGCCACACTAAGTCACTCTTGTTCTTCACGCCCCATTAAGAGCTGCCCTCCCTGTGCCCTCCCTGTAGAGTATCGCCCTTCACTTGCTCTCCGATTTATTCCTCGTCTGGCAGGCCTGACTCGCTGGCTGGCTCATATTGTTCTATGGAGAGAGAGAGAGAGAGAGAGAGAGAGAGAGAGAGTGTGTATGTATTGGAGTTTTCACCATGACGCGTTTCCATATTCACTCTGCTTACTATTTGGTGATTTTATAGAGCTTCAGAAACTCACGGGGGGGATTAGAATAGTGAAGACCGTGGCCATTAATCTTCTGACCTCCATAGACCCTTCCTAATGTCAATAAAATGGTCTAATGGTACACAAATCTCAAGGTAAAAATGTGTCCCAGTACTGAAGGGATTTAGCCTCTGTAGAATAGTTTAAATAAAAGAAAAAAAATCCCTTAATCTTTCAACGCATAATGATTCCACTTAGCAACTCCCTCGATTGAAGAAGCAACAGTATTTAGCACCAACATCCAACATTCAGTTTGACTCGTAAGAATGTTTGTGTCCAGTAGTGTCAGTGGGAGAGTTATACTGAGAGTGCGTCATTAAATTTTCCTGGTTTCTCTAGTCAAGTTTAAGTCATCATTTCATTCAGTAACTCAGCAAACAACTGTCTCTTAGCACCACCATTCACTGTGTCTCGTAAGAAAGTGTGTGTGTGTGTGTGTGTGTGTGTGTGTGTGTGTGTGTGTGTGTGTGTGTGTGTGTGTGTGTGTGTGTGTGTGTGTGTGTGTGCGTGTGTGTGTGCGCCAGTGGAAGGATTTAACCAAGCGTACATAATTGATTTTTTTTCCTGTCTCCTTTACTTTTGTCGTATTTTCAATCAGTAACCCAACAAACAACGATCTCTTAGCACCACCATTCACTACGACTTTTAAGGAAGTGTGTGTAAGTGTGCATCATTGAAATTTCCTATCCCCTTTCCTTTTATCGTATTTCCATTCAGTAACTCAACACACAACAGACTCTTAGCATCAATATCCAC
>NC_059264.1:2086582-2089082 GCF_017591435.1 Portunus trituberculatus | reverse complement strand
CTTTTTCTGACTTTTTGAGTTTTTTTAGAATTTTTGTTTCGCTTTTCCTGTTTTTATTTTTCTATTTCCTCTTTCGCTTGGCAGTTAGAGAGTGAGAGAAACAAGAGATAAGATGTGATAGAAGGAAACTGAAGAGATACACATAATGAATGGATAATGGCATTCCCACACACACTATTAGTACCTTAGAAAATAGAGAAATAAGAGATAAGATGTGGTACAAGAATTAATGATGAAGAGATTATATACATGATAAATTTCTGATAACACTCCAAGACACCTTATCAACACCTTAGAAACAATAGAGAAACAAGACAGGTGTGTGACTGGTACAAGAAATAATGGTGAAAATATTACCTTAAAAACAATACACTTGAAAAAGATAAACAAGGGAAGTGTGATAGAAGAAAGCTGAAGAGATTATATACATGAAAAATAGATAACGATATTCCAACAGGCTTTTATTATTGTCTTAGAAACAAAAGAGAAACGAGAAAAGTGTGGTCCAAGAATACTGAGATATTAGATACATGATAAATTTCTGATAACATTCCAACACTTATCATTATCTTGGAAATGTTTTTTTTAATTTAGGTCCAACAAAGTGACGATAAGTGAAAACGAAAATAAATCTTGAAAAAAAAGACAGGAAAATATATATAAAGTGATAACACTATTCTAGAAAGCACATGTTTTCATTTACAAACACAGAATACAAAGAAAAAAAATAATAATGATAAATAATACAGAGGGAGAGAGAGAGAGAGAGAAATGACAATATTCATTCTAGAAACCGTATCTTTTTATTTACATCAGACAGAAAACAAACAAAATAGTAAATAATAATCCAAACAGAGAGAAAAAAAATGACAATATTTATTCTAGAAACCACATATTTTTATTTACATCAGACAGAAAAATAAACTAATAATAATAATAATCCAGACAGAGAGAAAATGGCAATAATTATTCTAGACACCACATCCTTTTTATTTACATCAGACTTACTCCTACGCCATGCTCGGAGTCCCTTCATACTTTAGGGACAAACAGCTGAGTGGGCCTTTTTTCTCTCTTTTTTAGCAATTTATTGACTTTTTTTTCTCACATAAAAAAAGAAAAAAAAAACTAATAGATATTTCAGATAAAGAAAAAGAATATATATAATAATTTAGAAATCACAATTATTTATTTATTTATTTATTTGTAACTATTCACAACAGAGAGACTCCTACACCATCCTCCGAGTGTCCTTCATACTATCTATTTAACTTCCTCAGGGACTGGCACCTCAGTAGGGCTTTGATTAATTCATTTTTATGCCCTTGGACGGATTTCCCTCTTACTTAAAAATAATAATAAAAAATAAACTCACGGATATTCAAAACAGAGAAAAGAAAACGTAATAATTTGGAAACTACAATTGACTTCTATTTTTGTATTTGTAACTGAGTGAATAGAAACGAAACGAAAAAAAAAATGTCTTTGAAAATAAATAAATGAATGAATAGAAAGGATGACACAACTTACTAGAAAAAAAAAACAATTTATTACTATTGTTATTACTGAAACACACACACACACACACACACACACACACACGTCAGTCAGCTGTTCTTTATCCCTCCTCCTGTTTTTTTATTTATTTATTTTTTTTCAATATTAATTTCAGTTCATTTTTTTTTTCATTTTGATAATTTTCACATTTTCGTTTTCCTTTCTTCAATTATTCAGTTTTTTTCCTTGTTTCCTTATTTCTGAGTCCCGCGAAGGAAGACGCTGGGAAGGAAGAAGAAGAAGAAGAGAAGAGAAGAAGAAGAAGGAGGAGGAGGAGGAGGAGGAGGAGGAGGAGGAGGAGGAGGATGGTTGCTTTGGCATTGTAATAGTTGTAGTAGTGGTAATGTATTGATAGTGCAAGTAATTAATAAAGAAGAAGGAGGAGGAGGAGGAGGAGGAGGAGGAGGAGGAGGAGGAAGGAAGAAGAAGAAGAAGAAGAAGAAGAGTAGATGTAGTAGTGGCATTGTATTAGTAGTGCATTTAAGTAGATGATGTATTTTAATGGTGTGTGTGTGTGTGTGTGTGTGTGTGTGTGTGTGTGTGTGTGTGTGGGTAAGTACTGTATATTCTTTTGTTTGTTTGTTTTTTTGTTTGCTTTTTTTTGCTTTTGTTTGCTTTTTGTTGTTGTTGTTGTTGTTGTTGTTGTTGTTGTTGTTGTTGTTGTTGTTGTTGTTGTTTATTTGAATTCTTTATTTTTTTTATCTTAGTTTCTGTTTCATTTTTATTTAATTTAGTTTGGTTTGGTTTATTTACTAGTGTGTGTGTGTGTGTGTGTGTGTGTGTGTGTGTGTGTGTGTGTGTGTGTGTGTGTGTGTGTGTGTGTGTGTGTGTGTGTGTGTGTGTGCGTATGTGTGTGTCACTTTTCATAAACACAAACAAACTTATTCCTGATAGGTCGAGAGAAAAAGGAGAAAATGCATAGATAGACAAACAAATGGAGAGA